>NC_069504.1:1022346704-1022646704 GCF_027579735.1 Bombina bombina
TTAAACAAGTAAAAATATGATTCCACTATGGCACCTACTTCAGAAAATGTATATTAAAAAATATATAAATATACTCTCCTATCTAAAAAAAACCCTAAAAATCAGATTAAAATTATTATATATATATATATATATATATATATATATATATATATATATATATATATATATATATATTATTTTACAGCAAATCTGCATAAGAATCTTGACATTTTATCTGTAATGCTTTATTTTACATGTTTTTCTATTGGAATATAATCTATCTATATGAGCCAGTAAGCCCAATGTGCTTAGAGGGTATGGCTGCACCTCACTGATGAGACCCAAAAGAGGCCAAAACGATCGCTGGTCTGACCTTGTTAGGCAGGATTAGACTGATATACTTCATGAAAGTTTTCCTTTGTGAAAAGCACAATTGGGCTAAAAGAAGCTACTCCCATGTGGTAACCGGGCCATAGAACAAGCCACTGATCTGATGTTTGCTCCTGGCAGACAGACTGCTTCTTTTTTTGTATGAACCAGTAATATGCAGGGGCAGGGTCTGAGTGTACATGTGGGACAAGCAGTATAAAATCTTTATGAAAATGAATAGTACCCATTGCTTGCAGTGTTTGTACGACCATTTCTCATCATATTCAAAATGTGTTGGTCAGACATTTGAGGCTAAATCACAATACAATTGTACAAATTAAGCTGCTTCACAAGAAAAGATAATGACTGCTTATTTTAAGAGGAAGTCCTTTTTTTACAGCTGTATCACAAAAGAAATGTCCATTCTGAGAGACAGTTCACTATGTGCAGGTTTGTACCATCTATAGCAACCTGTAGTTTTAGGAGTAAAATGTTGCCTATAAGAGTACATAAGTTTGCAAATCTACCAACGCCGCTGTAAGAAAGAAGCATTGAGCATACTTTTTTTTAGGGGCATAGCTTGCTATTAGTGCGCTAGGAACACATATGCAGATACACTTAGGAAACACACAGGTAAATCACATAAATACTCTTATGCTTAACCAAAAACACAAGATATAACACTTGAGGGAACACTAAAACCATTTTTTTTCTTTCATGATTCAGATAGAGCATGCAATTTTAAGCAACTTTCTAATTTTCTCCTATTTTGATTTTTTCTTTGTTCTCTTGCTATCTATATTTAAAAATGCAGGAATGTAAGTTTAAGAGCTGGCCCATTTTTGGTTCAGACCCTGGATAGCGCTTGCTGATTGGTGGTTACATTTACCCGCCAATAAGCAAATGCTACGCAGGTGCTGAACCAAAAATGGGCCAGCTCTTAAAGGGCCATAATACCCAAATGTTTAAACATGTGAAAGTGATGCAGTATAGCTGTAAAAAGCTGACTAGAAAATATCAGCTGAACATCTCTATGTAAAAAAGAAAGATATTTTACCTCAAAAGTTTCTAGGTAGCCACATCCCATTGTAAAGGACCTCATAAGCAGCAAATAAGTATGTCTGTCCTGGGACCGCTGAAGGATTGAGCCTCGTGCACTCTCATCTTATTTCCCTATTCAGTGTAAGGAAGTTTACAATGAAATCTCATGAGAGTTAAGTCAAATCTCATGAGATCACAGTAAAAGAGTTCATGACCTCAGCACTGCTAATGCTGATTGGCTGCTGTTCATTTCTTCATTTTTTTATTTTGTTTTACCTGCAGCTGGGCTGCAGCTGAGTAACTTTTTACACAGAACTTACTCTGCTGAGCTGAGTAAATTGTGAGGTAAAATATCTTCCTTTTTTACATAGAGATGCTCAGGTGATATTTTCCTGTCAGCTTTTTACAGTTATGCTGCATCAGTTTCAAGTGATTTAGCATATGAGTATTATGTCCCTTTAAGCTTACATTCCTGCATTTTCAAATAAAGATAATAAGATAATGAAGAAAAATTGATAATAGGAGTAAATTAGAAAGTTGCTCAAAAGTGCATGCTTTATCTGAATCATGAAAGAAAAAATGGGGGTTTAGTATGCCTTTAAGTCTTTTTTTTAACAACCTGAAACTATTTTTGTCCCTTCCTTGCTACCAATTGCCTTTAGTTGGATATATTGATAAATGTAATGCAATTGTATATCTTATCTTAGATAACATATCTAATACATAAATATGATATGCCTAGATCTAAACAGAGGTAGCATGTTTACTTTAGTATATGAAGTCATACAGAGTCCATTGATAACTATATTATGGCGGTTGGTGAGTTTATTTATTTATACTTGGAACACATATTTTACAAATCAAAGCAACATGGCTTTGTTGCATTATTAAAATATCACAAAACATTGCTATATCTGTATACACATATCTACATATGTCCATGGGAGTCTGAAGGGGGAGAAATGTAACCCGTAGAATTTTGCTCTTTATATCTAGTCATAAAAAGCTACCATTTTTAAAATGATGTACTGTACTTGTGCACAACAAGCAATTTTCTCCTGCTGCATGTTGCAATTAAAACCCTTATTTCTCCTGTTAAGTGTAGTCAGTCCACGGGTCATCCATTACTTATGGGATATTAACTCCTCCCTAACAGGAAGTGCAAGAGGATCACCCAAGCAGAGCTGCTATATAGCTCCTCCCCTCTACGTCACACCCAGTCATTCTCTTGCACCTAACTAATAGATAGGATGTATGAAGGATCATTACCGGTATCTAAGGTTTGCCTTCCTAGACAGGCATTACCAGTTTGTAGCTCTTCCCTTCGGGTTAGCTACGGCTCCAAGAATCTTTACAAAGGTTCTGGGTTCTCTTCTGGCGGTACTAAGACCGCAAGGAATATCGGTAGCTCCGTACCTAGACGACATTCTGATACAAGCGTCAAGTTTCCAAACTGCCAAGTCTCATACAGAGTTAGTACTGGCATTTCTAAGGTCACATGGGTGGAAAGTGAACGAAGAAAAGAGTTCTCTATTGCCACTCACAAGAGTTCCCTTCTTAGGGACTCTCATAGATTCTGTAGAAATGAAGATTTACCTGACAGAGGACAGGTTAACAAAACTTCTAAATGCTTGCCGGATCCTTCATTCCATTCCACACCCGTCAGTGGCTCAATGCATGGAGGTAATCGGCTTAATGGTAGCGGCAATGGACATAGTACCTTTTGCACGCCTGCATCTCAGACCGCTGCAATTGTGCATGCTAAGTCAGTGGAATGGGGATTACTCAGATTTGTCCCCTATGCTGAATCTGGATCAAGAGACCAGAGATTCTCTTCTGTGGTGGCTTTCTCGGCCACATCTGTCCAGAGGGATGCCCTTCAGCAGGCCAGACTGGACAATTGTAACAACAGACGCCAGCCTACTAGGTTGGGGCGCTGTCTGGAATTCCCTGAAGGCTCAGGGATCATGGACTCAGGAGGAGAGTCTCCTTCCAATAAACATTCTGGAATTGAGAGCAGTTCTCAATGCCCTTCTGACTTGGCCTCAGTTAGCAACTCTGAGGTTCATCAGGTTTCAGTCGGACAACATCACGACTGTGGCTTACATCAACCATCAGGGAGGGACAAGGAGTTCCCTAGCGATGATGGAAGTTTCAAAGATAATTCGCTGGGCAGAGTCTCACTCTTGCCACCTGTCAGCGATCCACATCCCAGGCGTGGAGAACTGGGAGGCGGATTTCCTAAGTCGCCAGACTTTTCATCCGGGGGAGTGGGAACTTCATCCGGAGGTCTTTGCCCAAATACTTCGACGTTGGGGCAAACCAGATATGGATCTCATGGCGTCTCGCCAGAACGCCAAGCTTCATTGTTACGGGTCCAGATCCAGGGACCCGAGAGCGGTCCTGATAGATGCTCTGACAGCACCTTGGACCTTCAAGATGGCTTATGTGTTTCCACTCTTCCCGATGCTTCCTCGATTGATTGCCAGGATCAAACAGGAGAAAGCATCGGTGATTCTAATAGCGCCTGCGTGGCCACGCAGGACCTGGTATGCAGATCTAGTGGACATGTCATCCTGTCCACCTTGGTCGCTGCCTCTGAGACAGGACCTTCTAATTCAGGGTCCTTTCAAACATCAAAATCTAATTTCTCTGAAGCTGACTGCATGGAGATTGAACGCTTGATTTTATCAAAGCGTGGATTTTCGGAGTCAGTAATTGATACCTTAATACAGGCTAGGAAACCTGTTACCAGGAAAATTTACCATAAGATATGGCATAAATATTTACACTGGTGCGAATCCAAGAGTTACTCATGGAGTAAGGTTAGGATTCCTAGGATATTGGCTTTTCTACAAGAAGGTTTAGAAAAGGGTTTATCTGCAAGTTCTTTAAAGGGACAGATCTCAGCTCTGTCCATCCTTTTACACAAACGTCTGTCAGAAGTTCCAGACGTTCAGGCTTTTTGTCAGGCTTTGGCCAGGATTAAGCCTGTGTTTAAGACTGTTGCTCCACCGTGGAGCTTAAACTTAGTTCTTAACGTTTTACAGGGTGTTCCGTTTGAACCTCTTCATTCCATTGATATCAAGCTGTTATCTTGGAAAGTTCTGTTTTTAATGGCGATTTCCTCGGCTCGTAGAGTCTCTGAGTTATCGGCCTTACATTGTGATTCTCCTTATCTGATTTTTCATTCAGACAAGGTAGTTCTGCGTACTAAACCTGGGTTCTTACCTAAGGTAGTCACTAACAAGAATATCAATCAAGAGATTGTTGTTCCATCATTGTGCCCTAACCCTTCTTCAAAGAAGGAACGACTTCTGCACAATCTAGACGTAGTCCGTGCCCTGAAATTTTATTTACAGGCAACTAAGGAATTTCGCCAAACTTCTTCCCTGTTTGTCGTTTATTCTGGACAGAGGAGAGGTCAAAAAGCATCTGCTACCTCCCTCTCTTTTTGGCTTCGTAGCTTAATACGTTTAGCCTATGAGACTGCTGGACAGCAGCCTCCTGAAAGAATTACAGCTCATTCTATGAGAGCTAAGGCTTCCACGTGGGCCTTTAAGAATGAGGCCTCTGTTGAACAGATTTGCAAGGCTGCAACTTGGTCTTCTCTTCATACTTTTTCCAAATTTTACAAATTTGACACTTTTGCTTCTTCTGAGGCTGTTTTTGGGAGAAAGGTTCTTCAGGCAGTGGTTCCTTCCGTGTAAAGATCCTGCCTGTCCCTCCCGTCATCCGTGTACTTTAGCTTTGCTATTGGTATCCCATAAGTAATGGATGACCCGTGGACTGACTACACTTAACAGGAGAAAACATAATTTATGCTTACCTGATAAATTCCTTTCTCCTGTAGTGTAGTCAGTCCACGGCCCGCCCTGTTTTTTATGGCAGGTCTAAATTTTAAATTATACTCCAGTCACCACTGCACCCTATAGTTTCTCCTTTCTCGTTTGGTTTTCGGTCGAATGACTGGGTGTGACGTAGAGGGGAGGAGCTATATAGCAGCTCTGCTTGGGTGATCCTCTTGCACTTCCTGTTAGGGAGGAGTTAATATCCCATAAGTAATGGATGACCCGTGGACTGACTACACTACAGGAGAAAGGAATTTATCAGGTAAGCATAAATTATGTTTTACAGGCGAATCTGTTTTTGCTGCCCCTTTGAAAAAACTTCCCATGCATATATCCTCCCCCCAGCACCACACTTTAACCCTAAAATTGACTGATCTGCACCCCCACAACACAATCAACCCTTACCGCACTGAACTGGACCACCGCACCTAAAACCTAACCCCCTAAGATGTTTATGTAAAAAAATACTTTAATATAAAAAACATATATCTTAGGGGGTTACTATATAGCAGAGGGTCAAGTTATAAAATTCTTTTAAAAATGCAGTGTCACTACTTTTTATAGTGACTCCATTTTAAAGGTTATCAAGGTTCAAAACATAATTAAAGTTACCACACTGGCTGGGTCTGGCACTTGAATAGTTGGAGCTATCGCTCATCTGGATTAGTATCAGACAGAGCATGCAGATTTAAGATCATTTTCACTTTACTACTATCAAATTGATCTCATTTTCTTGGTGTCCTCTGTTGAACAGTATATACAGATAGACTCAGGTGCAGCAATGCACTACTGGGAGCTAGCTGACAATAAACAGCTACAAATATGTGCCCCATTTGCTGACGTTAGTACACACACTATATTAAAATATTGCGCTCATATTAAGTTCAATGCAAACGTGACCGCACAAATGGAAAATAAAATTTGTGCTTGTTTGGTTTGCGCAACTGCAGTCTTTGAATTAAGAGAAGAGCTAAATTAAAATTTCCACCATGCACAATATAAATACATTTAAAAGTGTTACACACATATATACACTATCTAATAAAAATATTCACATAAATATTATATAAAAAAAAATGTTATAAGGGTTCAAAGGTATATTATATATGACAAGGTATTTGAATGAAAAGGGCTATAATCTATATATACATACATACAGTATATACAGTTCTTTTATGTAAAAAAAAAAAAAGGTGCCGGTACTCATTGATTATTGATTGATAATTTCTGCTTAGTAACTTTGAGAAAAGCAAAGGAACAACATCATTTACAATGTTTGATATATTTTGCAGCCCCCTCTTATGAAAACTAGAGTATTTAAATGATGATTACAAATATTACCTTGTTATGAGTTGGCAGAGGTGGGGGTACTCAATACCGGTGAGAACCCCCACAAAAAAAGCCCTGCATATATATGTCTAAACATATGTATATATGTGTATGCATGTGCATTTATGTGTTTATATACTGTATGTATATACATAATGATATACACATATAAATACATATATACATATCTATATATACTTTGGAGTCCTTTCCAATAAAAATTTTATTAATTCATTATGTGTTTTACTGTGTATTTACTGTAGATATTTTACATTCAATGTTCTTCACATAGGGGAAAATGTTCTATGTATTTTTAAATATATATTCCTATATATGTATCTGTATATACTTATTCCTATATATATCCATATATTCATATTTGTATATAGGTATAGATATATATTTTACAAAAAGTACATCATATATACAACTTACTACACTAGCCTTTCCTAATACCAGTTCCTCTCCTCCATTACTATCCGCCATGAACTCCCTTTGCATGTAAACCTAAGAGCCCAACTGTTTGCAGATCACCTTCATAAGAGCTGACTGCAACAGTGCGACTCTCAGCAGTGCCCTCTACCCATTTATCCCTATAAATGTTACCTTGTATACTGCCTATGTTTATAGCTCTATCTGTTGGCGCTCTAAAAATAACCAATAATATATATATATATATATATATATATATATATATATATATATATATATATATATATATATATATATATATATATATATATATATATATATATATATATATATATATATATATATATACAAATAGAACATTTTCTTCTATGTAAAGAATATTGGAATGTAAAAGTTTACTTCTGGCGGTGTTTGCGCATGAATGTAAGTGCTAAATAGCGCACCACTTGTAATTTGGCCCTGAAGGTAGTGTCTGATGGGTCAATGAGTGTGCGGGAGACCTTGAGGCATATAAGTTTAATGAGGTCCCTGATTGCAGATTTGGAGAAGAGATCAACTTACTACTTCCAAGGCTCAAGTTATCACATTCTTCACTGGTGCCTGAGATTTGTAATCTAGATGATTTAAAAATAAAAAATAAATGGTATTTTATTCTGGGACCCCTGTCATGCAACTTTCACTGCCTTCAATACAGTCATGTCAAAGGACTGCTGGAGGAAAAGATCTACAACGGAAGATCTAGCTGCTTTTCCAGCAACTATCCATGGTGATAGCGCCCCTTCTCGAATTGTGCAGTATTCGCAACAAAACAATCGAACAAACAAAAAGGAGAATGATTCTGATGCCATCTTTATGGGATCCACGGGGAATTATTTACTTGATTCTCACCTGCTATGCAAAGACCCCCCCCTCCCGGGGACTGAAGATTGGGAGTCGCTGATACTGGGACCTTGACAAACTAAATTATTGCCATTTTCTTTTACTTTAGAAAATGGTGTACCTGGATTCCCTGTTAAATTTTATTATATTATTAAGTGTGGTATATCACTTTAAAAATATTATGTGGTGACGTTGGGAGATGCGGCTGGTTTTTATTGCTGTTGACACCTTACAATATGAAGCGCTTATTGCGCAGGATGTATTTGTTGAATACATGGCTTGATAGGGACCGACATGTTTGGGCTTTAGACTACCCATGCGGGTCTTGGTAGGATAGGGGTTATGCCCACGGTGGGTGGGGCATATTTTCACATGCTCAGATGCGCAGTGTGTGTTCCGGATCGGTAGCAAGATCCTGAGGCTCTGGTGGGGCCTAGCTCTGTTGGTGATCGTAGTGTACAGAGAGGCTCAGAACGTTGTGTCAGTGTGCCTTGGGGGCAGGTAGGCGCCACAGCAGAGCGACGTGCAGGGGTCAAATTTTTATAATACATCAATATATTTTACTTTTGGCTAACAACAGAAAAATTGTTACGCTTTTATTATTTAAAGGCGCAGTACATGTTTTTTGTTTAATTTCTTTATTGTATTTTTTAACTCCAAAAGTTCAATATATCAAGTAAAGAACGACTATTATTGCTATTGCTAGTCTGTTTAACATGTCTGACATTGAGGAAACTACTTGTTCTATGTGTTTAGATGCCTCTGTGGAACCCCCTCTTACTTTTTGTCCCTCGTGTACTGAAAGGGCCTTAAAATGTAAAGAGCAGATTTTATTTAAGGAAAGTGTGTCTAAGGATGATTCTCAGTCTGAGGAGAATCAGAATATGCCGAAAAATTCTCCCCAAATGTCACAACCTTTAACGCCCAACCAAGCAACGCCGGGTTCTTCAACCGCGTCTAATTCATTTACCCTGCAGGATATGGCTGCAGGTATGTCAACTACCCTTACAGATGTTTTATCTAAGTTGCCAGTGTCACAGGGCAAATGCAGTAGGACAGAAGTCAATGTGAATACTGAGTCCTCTAATGCTTTATTGGCTATTTTCGATGTACCCTCACAGGGATCTGATTTGGGGGTCAGGGAACTTCTGTCTGAGGGGGAACTTTCCGATTCGGGAAGTGTGTTACCTCAGACGGACTCGGATGTCATGTCCTTTAGATTTAAGCTTGAACACCTCCGCCTGTTACTTCGGGAGGTTTTAGCGACTCTGGATGACTGTGACTCTATTGTGGTACCACCAGAGAAATTGTGTAAAATGGACAAATACTTAGAGGTACCTGCTTACACTGATGTTTTTCCGGTTCCTAAGAGAATTTCGGAGATTATCAAGAGGGACTGGGACAGACCGGGTATACTGTTCTCACCTTCTCCTAATTTTAAGAAAATGTACCTTATATCTGACACTGTTCAGGACTCTTGGCAGACGGTCCCTAAGGTGGAGGGAGCTATATCTACCCTGGCTAAGCGTGCAACTATTCCTATTGAGGACAGCTGTGCTTTCAAAGATCCTATGGATAAGAAATTGGAGGGCCTTCTAAAAAAGTTATTTATTCATCAGGGTTTCCTTTTACAACCGACAGCCTGCATTGTACCAGTTACTACTGCGGCGGCTTTTTGGTTTGATGCCTTAGAAGAGTCTCTTAAGACTGAAATTCCTTTAGAGGATATTTTAGATAGAATTAAGGCTCTCAAGATGGCTAATTCTTTTATCACAGATGCCGCCTTTCAAATTGCTAATTTGGCGGCTAAGAATGCCGGATTTGCCATTTTAGCACGTAGAGCGTTATGGTTAAAATCTTGGTCTGCTGATGTGTCATCTAAGTCAAAGCTTTTGGCTATTCCTTTCAAGGGCAAAACACTATTCGGGCCTGACTTGAAGGAAATCATTTCTGACATTACTGGAGGTAAGGGTCATCTCCTACCTCAGGATAAGACTGCTAAATTGAGGGGTAAACAAAATAATTTTCGTTCCTTTCGGAACTTTAAAGGAGTCCCCTCTTCTTCCTCTTCTTCCGCGAAACAGGAAGGGAATTTTGCTCAGGCCAAGTCCGTCTGGAGACCCAACCAGGCCTGGAACAAGGGTAAACAACCCAAGAAGCCTGCTGCTGCTACCAAGACAGCATGAAGGGGTGGCCCCCGATCCGGGACCGGATCAAGTAAGGGGCAGACTTTCTCTCTTTGCCCAGGCTTGGGTAAGAGATGCTCATGACCCCTGAGCACTGGAAATCGTGATCCACAGGTATCAACTGGAATTAAAAAAAATTCTCTCAAGGGGGAGATTTCTTCTTTCACGATTGTCTGTAGACCAGATAAAAATAGAGGCGTTCTTACGTTGTGTAAAAGACCTCTCTACTATGGGAGTAATTTGTCCCATTCCAAGACTGGAACAGGGACAGGGGTTTTACTCAAATATTTTCGTGGTTCCCAAAAAAAGAGGGAACGTTCAGACCCATTTTAGATCTCAAAAGTCTAAACAAGTTTCTCAGAGTCCCATCTTTAAGATGGAGACTATTCGAACAATTTTACCAATGATCCAGGAGGGTCAATATATGACTTCCGTGGACTTGAAGGATGCATACCTTCATATTCCTATTCACAAGGATCATCATCAGTACCTAAGGTTTGCCTTCCTGGACAAACATTTTCAGTTCGTGGCTCTTCTCTTCGGGTTGGCCACAGCACCCAGAATCTTCACAAAGGTTCTAGGGTCCCTTCTGGCGGTTGTCAGGCCGCAAGGCATTGCAGTGGCGCCTTATCTGGATGATATTCTGATCCAGGCGTTGACTTATCATCTGTAAAAATCTCATACAGACATGGTGCTGTCCTTCCTGAGAACTCACGGATGGAAGGTGAATCTAGAGAAAAGTTAACTAATTCCACAGACAAAGGTTCCCTTCTTGGGAACTCTGATTATTTTGTATCTCCATGAAGATTTTTCTGACGGAGGTCAGAAAGTCAAAGATTCTAAATACATGCCAAGCCCTTCAGTCCAATCCTCGGCCATCAGTGGCTCAGTGCATGGAGGTAATTGGATTGATGGTGGTGGACATCATTCCGTTTGCTCAATTTCATCCCAGACCACTGCAACTGTGCATGCTCGGACAGTGGAATGGGGATTATGCAAATTTATCTCCTCAGATAAATCTGGACCAGGAGACCAGAGACTCTCTTCTGTCCCAAGGGACATGTTTCCGCAGACCCTCGTGGGTGATAGTGACCACAGACGCCAGTCTACTAGGCTGGGGTGCATTCTGGAATTCCCTGAAGGCTCAGGGTGTGTGGACTCAGGTGGAGTCTCTACTTCCAATCAATATTCTGGAATTGAGAGCAATATTCAATGCGCTTCAGACGTGGCCTCAGTTGGCTTCGGCCAAATTCATCAGATTCCAGTCGGACAACATCACGACTGTGGCTTACATCAATCATCAGGGAGGAACAAGGAGTTCTTTAGCGATGACAGAAGTATCCAAGATAATTCAGTGGGCAGAAGCTCACTCTTGTTATCTGTCAGCAATCTACATCCCAGGAGTGGACAACTGGGAGGCGGATTTTTTGAGCAGATAGACGTTTCATCCGGGGAACTCCATCCGGAGGTCTTTGCCAACCTGATCCTCAGGTGAGGCAGACCGGAATTGGATCTGATGGCGTCTCGTCAGAATGCCAAGCTTCGAAGATACAGATCCAGGTTGAGGGATCCTCAGGCCGAACTGATAGATGCCTTGGCAGTGCTTTGGTCGTTCAACCTAGCTTATGTGTTTCCACCGTTTGCTCTCCTTCCCTGGGTGATTGCTCGGATCAAACAGGAGAGGGCTTCAGTAATTCTAATCGCGCCTGAGTGGCCTCGCAGGATTTGGTATGCCAATCTAGTGGACATGTCCTCTCTGCCGCCGTGGAAGCTTCCATTGAGGCAGGACCTTCTCATTCAGGGAGCCTTCCATCATCCAAATCTAGTTTCTCTGCAGCTGACTGCTTGGAGATTGAACGCTTGATTTTATCTAAGCGGGGGTTCTCTGATTTGGTCATTGATACTTTGATTCAGGCACGTAAGCCTGTTACTAGAAAGATCTACCATAAGATATGGCGTAAATATCTTCGTTGGTGCGAATCCAAAAGTTACTCATGGAGTAGAGTTAGGATTCTGTATTTTCTCCAAGAAGGATTGGAGAAAGGATTATCAGCAAGTTCCTTAAAGGGACAGATCTCTGCTTTGTCAATTTTACTACACAAACGTTTGGCAGATGTTCCCAATGTTCAGTCTTTTTGTCAGGCTCTGACCAGAATCAAGCCTGTGTTTAGACCAATTGCTCCACCCTGGAGTTTGAATTTAGTTCTTAATGTTCTTCAAGGGGTTCCATTTGAACCCATGCATTCTATAGATATTAAGTTTTTATCTTGGAAAGTTTTATTTTTGGTTGCTATTTCTTCTGCTCGCAGAGTTTCTGAGCTTTCAGCGTTACAATGTGACTCGCCTTACCTTATCTTCCATTCTGATAAGGTGGTTTTACGTACCAAACCTGGGTTCCTTCCTAAGGTTGTTTCAAATAAGAATATTAATCAGGAAATTGTTGTTCCTTCATTATGTCCTAATCCTTCTTCTAAGAAGGAGTGTCTGTTACATAACTTGGGCGTGGTCCGTGCCTTGAAGTTTTACTTGCAGGCGACTAAAGAATTTCGTCAATTATCTTCATTATTTGTTGTATTTTCCGGAAAGCGTAGGGGCCAGAAAGCTATGGCTACCTCTCTTTCTTTTTGGCTGAAGAGTATCATCGAAATTGCATATGAGACTGCTGGACAGCAGCCTCCTGAAAGAATTATGGCTCATTCTACTAGGGTTGTGGCTTCCTCATGGGCATTTAAAAATGATGCTTCTGTTGAACAGATTTGCAAGGCTGCAACTTGGTCGTCTCTTCACACTTTTTCCAAATTTTCCAAATTTGATACTTTTGCTTCTTCTGAGGCTATTTTTGGGTGAAAGGTTCTTCAAGCAGTGGTGTTTTCCATTTAGGTTCCTGTCTTGTCCCTCCCTTTCATCCATGTCCTGTAGCTTTGATATTATATCCCACAAGTAAGGATGAAATCCGTGGACTCGTCATATCTTGTAAAAGAAAAGGAAATTTATGCTTACCTGATAAATTTATTTATTTTATGATATGACGAGTCCACGGCCCACCCTGTCATTTCTAAGACAGGTATGTACTTATTTTATTAAACTTCAGTCACCTCTGCACCTTTGGCTTTTCCTTTCTCTTCCTAACTTCGGTTGAATGACTGGGGAAGGAGGGGAAGCGCAGAGCTATATATACAGCTCTGCTGTGGTCCTCTTTGCCACTTCCTGCTGGCAGGAGGTTTAATCCCACAAGTAAGGATAAAATCCGTGGACTCGTCATATTGTAAAAGAAATAAATTTATCAGGTAAGCATAAATTCCCTTTTTTTTCTTAATTCTCGTATTTTACATGATATATTTGTTGGACTCATTTATTTCAAGTCGGTGGCATCAGGAAATATGCAGATATAAGATTTGAACTTAAATAGACTTTGACTGCTCCTATATCATTTTGAATTAAATTGGGTTTTTACTTTTAGGGGGGACTTTGTAATTTTTTTTAATTTAAAAGAGCTGTTTAACTTAGGACAATGCCCTACAAAAGGCCATTTTTAGGGTTATTGGTAGTTTATTGTTAGGTTAGGGACTGCATTTTTGTTTTTATAGGGCTATTAGATTAGGTGTAATTTTTATTATTTTGGATAATTTTGTTTTTTTATTTTTTCTAATCTTAGTATTTTTTTATTTTTCGTAATTTTAGCGTTTTTATTTTTTGTAATTTTAGATTTTTTAATTTTTTTCATATTAGGTTTATTTAAATTTGTAATTTAGGATTTTCATTTTTTCCTAGTGTTAGGTTTTTTCAATCATGTAATTTAAGATTTTTAATTGGTACTTTTTTGTATTTTATTAGAATAGTTATGTTAGGTTAATTTATAGTTTAATCTTTATTTTTTTTTATTTCACAGGTAAGTTTTTATTTATTTTAAGATAGTTATATTGTAACTTTTAATTTAAAGTTACTGGGGTGTTAGGTTTAGGGGTTAATAGCTTAATTCAGTGTTTTGTGATGTGGCGGGCTGGTGGTTTAGGGGTTAATAGGTTTAGTTTATTAGTTGTGATGTTGGGGGCTGGAGGTTTAGGGGTTAATACTTTATTACAGTTTTGGTGATGTGGGGCGCCGGCGGTTTAGGGGTTACTAGATTTATTTAGTGTTTGTGCTGTGGGGGGTTGGCAGTTTAGGGGTTAATAGGTTTATTTTAGTATCGGCGATGTGGATGGGCAGCAGATTAGGGGTTAATAGGTTTAATATAGCATTTGCAATGCGGGAGGGTGGGGGTTTAGGGGTTAATAGGTAGTTTATGGGTGTTAGTGTACTTTGTAACATTTTAGTTATGAGTTTTGTGAAATATTTTTGTTTCACAAAATCCATAACTACTGGTCTCAGATCGCGGAATGGATCTTGTCGGTATAGGCTGTAACGCAAGCATTTTAGCCAAACCACACAACTTGTAATACAGCGCTATGGAAAATCCCGCACTCAAACGTCACTTTTTGAGTGCGTAATGGTGAGTTGCGTTAAGGCTAAAATGCTTACCGCCATGACTCGTTATATGCGTTACCTGCTATTCCATGCGCAATGGTAATTTTTTTCAGTGGTATAGCCGTACTGCACCATAACGCAAGACTTGTAATCTAGCCGATTATTAATTTATTATTATTTAGCACTCACTGTACTGACTTTAGGTAACCAGGCCCTTAATTATAAAGCAATAGTGAAACAATACAATGCTCTAACACATTTCTGCACTTTTGTCTCTCTTTAATGCAATAAAATTTTAGCTAAAAGAAAATGTATATTTGCAGAACGATCTTTATGAACAGCCATATGTAACATAAACAGTTAGTGCGGGCAAGGTTACCACTATACTTTCTAATATGCAAAACATAAATCAAGTAAATAACTTAATTATCTATCCTGTTCTCCAACACTTACCTAAAAATTCTGCTGTTGATTAACTTACTTATGTAAATGCATTTTTATAAGAAATAAAATTTGGCTGGCTTGCATAAATTTACAATAAAAAATTATCAAGAGTGCTCATTTTCAAAATGTGCTTTTCAGCAGAAAGTGAAGATAAATGTTTAATATGCTTAATGCACATATTGGGTGTGACTTAAAATTGTAATACATTTTGGACTTTAGCCCAAATTCTAAACGTTGGCAGAACAATGGACTCTATCAGTAGAACTATGCAAATTGCTTAGCAAGGCTATTTATACTTTCCACACTTGAATTAATTCCAATCCATTTGAAAACTCAGTAATTGAATGCTTTTCTAGTTCCATCACACAGAATGAATTCCCCTTATACTTTATAGGGAAACAATTATATTCTAGTCTCATTCTAAACCAATCTATCAGAAAACACTTTCAGGCACATTTTTAATTTTTTTTAACGTTCAACATAATAAAATAACAATGAAAGAAAACTATTAAAGGGACAGTCTACGACAGAATGTTATTGTTTTAAAAGATAGATAATCCCTTTATTACCCATTGCCCAGTTTAGCATAATAAGAAGAGAAATGTGTGATAGCTCTCAGTGGACAGTAACTGGCTATGCTCCTAAGAAATTCACATAAATCTATAAAAAATGTGAAAAGAAAATAGATAAATACAAAGAAGGAGAAGCGCTCCTGTCAGAGCTGATTGTCTAACAAAACTAATAGTATGGAAATTGTGTATTAAAAATATAAATAGTATATAAGATAAAAATGTCCTGCATCTAATAAGATCTGTGGTTAGAACAGAATAAACAATAATGTAAAAACAAACTGAATTAGGATCTGTTGAAAAAATAAAAACAATAAAACTACAGTTAAAACACAAAATATGTTCCACAAATGAGTAATTAAGTCTGTATCGAGCTTAAAATAGTTGACAGTCTCTGCTCGACACACTAATCTCATGTGCAGAACAAATGGATATAGGATTGTAACCGTGAAGCTGCAGGTTTGAGACCGTATGTGAAGCCTGAGTGAAAGAGATTGTTTATAAGTAAAGGTACCTCTACCAAGCGATAAGACGCTTAACTTCAATACTCTGATGTCTTTGTTCAATCATATGAGGTTCCTCCTGGGCACGAGGCCAAAGCTTAACCAATCAGATGGTTTTGGGATATGACCATTAATATAGGTTTCTTCGAGTAGGCAGATTTGAAACTAAGTTCCAGCAAAATGATACAGTTATCCGTAATTGCTAATGTACACCTGCAACAAGCTGGATATTCTCCTTAAAAGTCCTTTTTGACTCGGCAATGATTATAAACAAAGTAATCAGTTGTGTGTGGGACAACTAGGTAAGAGCGCCACAATAGGTTATACAAGCACAAAACACGTGTATGTTCACACAGTGATAGTTGCACCCGTCCTGCTCTTTAAACCTTTGCACCTCCACTGGTGAATCAAAGTAGTCAGGAGTGTGGAGGAAAAAGTAAGTAAGAGCACAACAACAGGTTATTTGCAAAGCACAAACCACTTGTATAATCACAAAGTGATTGATACACTCATCCTGCTCATAGAAGCTCCACTGGATAAAGTGAGCAAATCTACGCGTTTCGGCAGTGATCTCTGCCTTTATCAAGCTCTAACAGGAGTGCTTCTCCTTCTTTGTATTTATCCAGTTTTCGATAAACAACATGGTTCTATTAATATACTTTTTACATCTGTGATTACCTTGTATCTAAACATCTTCTGACATGACTTTTTTATGTATTATCTATTGATTTGCATTTTAGCCAATTAGTGCTGTGTTGTAGGGATGGGCGAATGTTTCTAAAAATTCAAAATTTAAAACAAATTTTTATACATTCGCTCGTTCAAATCAAATTTCGAATGTTTATATTACATTCTAACATTCTATTTTTGAATTTTCGTTTTCGAATTTTTCAATAAAATTCAAAAATATTTGTTAGAATAATAGAATGTTTAGCTATGTATTCATTCAATTTCAAAAATGTAATTTTCGAATGGAATGCTACATTAGAATGACACATAGTATTTCGAGTCTAATACTATATTTTAAATGTAATATTCGAATTTGAATGTGACATTCAAATTCGAATGTCACATTGAACTTCGAAATAGTATTTCTAGTCTAATACTGTGTTTTTTTAAATGTAATATTCAAATTCGAATGTGACATTCGATTTTGAATGTGACATTTGAATTCGAAATAGTATTTCTAGTTTACAACTGTGTTTAATAAATGTGATATTCGATTTGAATGTGATATTCGATTTGAATGTGACAATCAAATTCAAAATAGTATTTCTAGTCTAATACTGTGTTTTATAAATGTAATATTCAAATTTGAATGTGATATTCGATTCGAATGTGATATTCGATTCGAATGTGACATTCAAATTCAAAATAGTGTTTCTAGTCTACAATTGTTTTATAAATGTAATATTCGAATTCGAAAGTTACATTTGAATTCAAATGTGACATTTGAATTTGAATGTGACATTCGAAAACTGTAAATAACATTCGAAAAATCGAATTTTTAAGAATATTCGTTCTTATCAACATTCTATTATGTAAATCGAATTTCTACAATAACATTCATTCTAACATTCGAATTTGAATATAAACACATTCGCCCATCCCTACTGTGTTGTGCTGACTCTTAAATAACTCAATGGGCGTAAGAACAATTTTATCTACATGGCCCAAATAAACTAGCAGTCTCCTGTTGTTAAAAGCAAATAAAAAAGCATGTGATAAGAGGCTGTCTGTAGCGGCTTAGAAATGCCACTACAGAAGGTTATAACGTATATTATTATAACACTGTTGGTTGTGCAAAGCTGGGGAATGGGTAGTAAAGGCATTAAATATCTTTATAAACAATAACAATTTTAGTGTTGACTGTCCCTTATATTGTTTAAACTTAAAGAGACAGTCATTTGCCACATCATTATCATAGTATTTGTTTTATAAGAAGACATTTTAAAATATTTAATAGAAATGTGTTTGAATTATTCTAAATTTAAAAACTCATCATACAATGCTACAGACATAACACCAGTTGAATTTACTAATAACATTTTTAGTTTACTTGGCCCAGATATAAGTGCTGTTAAAAACATTTTCAAAGTTTGATTATATGCAAATATAAATATGTCCAAGCTACTGTTAGTGTTATTAAAAACATGATAGCACAATTAAAGGGACCCAAAACCCAAAACATTTCTTCAATGATTCAGATAGAGCAAGCATGTTATTTTAAACAACTTTCTAATTTACTTTTTTTAAAATTTTAAAATTGTCTTCATTCTCTTGGTATCTTTTGTTGAATAGTAGGGGTGTAAGCTTAGGAGCGTGCACATGTCTGGAGCACTATATGGCAGCAGTCTTGCTAGAATGATATCCATTTGCAAAAGCACTAGAGGGCAGCACTATTTCCTGCCATGTAGTTCTCCAGACACCGACTTAGGTATCTGTTCAACAAATAATGCCATGAGAACAAAGCAAATTTGATAATAGAAGTGAATTGGACATTTTTATAAATTGTATGCTCTGAATAACAAAAGAACATTTTTGGGTTTCATATTCCTTTAAAAACTACACATGAAATGGTCATTATTTGAATAAGTCCGGACATCTTCCACGAGTTAGCCCTAGTGGCAATTTTTTTACTTTTGCTACATTTTAGGAGTCTTTTTTTAGCCCATATCCTGCTGTTAATTCTAAATGTACACAAAATTATATGCAAAATATATAGCAAAATTAAATTGCACAATTTAACTGATAGGCAGTCAGAGAACTAGATTGATAGATAATTGTGAAGTGAGATCATTACCTATATTTTTATTTATTTTTTTATACTAGAAAATAAATAACATGACCCTGTCTCTGATCTGCCAATCCATAAAAATTATTTTGTTTACTTTTAACAATAATGTATTCAATATTTTCCCCTAAATTGATGTCCACTAAAATAATAATCTTTCTTGTGAGCTGCTGGTGCAACGCCGCCCCCTGCAAATTTGTGTCAATCAACCCAATCGTACTCGATCAGGTTGAATTCCAGCGATTCCTGTCCGCCTCATCAGAGCAGGCAGACAGGGTTATGGAGCAGCGGTCTGCTCGCCAGAAACACGGGCCCTCAAGCTCCGTATGAGTATAAAAGTAACTCAAATATACGAACAGTGCACAGTTCATTAATAAATTAAATACATATTATATAGAATGCTGTTTTAATAAGTTTAACCCCTTAATGACCGAGGACGTGCAGGGTACGTCCTCAAAAAAAAATACAGTTAACGCCTGAGGACGTACCCTGCACGTCTTCGGTCTGGAAAGCAGCTGGAAGTGATCCTGTTCACTTCCAGCCGCTTTCCGGTTATTGCAATGATGCCTCGATATTGAGGCATCCTGCAATAACCTTTTTTAGCCATCCGATGCAGAGACACTCTGTGGCCCTCTCTGCACCGGACATCAATGGCCGTTATCGTTGGTGGGTGGGAGCCGGTGTGGGAGGCGGGTGGCGATCATCAATGGGCCTTGTGATGTGAAGGGGGGCGGGATTGTGGGGGGGCGCGTGCATGGGGAGGGAGCGGGTGGGAACCGCTACATTACAGAAAAACCTGTGTTAAAAGTGGGAAAAAGGGGGGTCAATAAATTTTATAAAAAACTATCAGTCAGGGGGTGGGCGGTTGGTCTGTGGGTGGGGAAGCTACACTACAGAAAAAAATGAAAAAAATTAATTTTAAAACCTATTGTTTTTTGCAAACTGGGTACTGACAGACAGCTGCCAGTACCCAAGATGGCCCCCAATAAGGCAGCGGGGGAGGGTTAGAGAGCTGTTTGGGGGGATCAGGGAGGTTGGGGGCTAAGGGGGGATCCTACACAGCAGCATATGTAAATATGCTAAAAAAAAATCAAAGATACCTTTTATTTTAGTACTGGCAGACTTTCTGCCAGTACTTAAGATGGCGGGGACATGGCGGGGACAATTGTGGGGTGGGGGAGGGAAGGGAGCTGTTTGGGAGGGATCAGGGGGGTGATGTGTCAGGTGGGAGGTTGATCTCTACACTAAAGCTAAAATTAACCCTGCAAGCTCCCTACAAACTACCTAATTAACCCCTTCACTGCTAGCCATAATACACGTGTGATGCGCAGCGGCATTTAGCAGCCTAATTACCATAAAGCAACGCCAAAGCCATATATGTCTGCTATTTATGAACAAAGGGGATCACAGAGAAGCATTTACAACCATTTGTGCCATAATTGCACAAGCTGTTAGTAAATCATTTCAGTGAGAAACCTAAAGTTTGTGAAAAAGTTTGTGAAAAAGTAAACAATTTTTTTTTTATTTGATCGCTTTTAACTGTGAAATGGTAGCATGAAATATACCAAAATGGGCCTAGATCAATACTTTGGGTTGTCTACTACACTACACTAAAGCTAAAATTAACCCTACAAACTCCTTACAAGCTCCCTAATTAACCCCTTCACTGCTGGGCATAATACACGTGTGGTGTGCAGTGGCATTTAGCGGCCTTCTAATTACCAAAAAGCAACGTTAAAGCCATATATGTGTGCTATTTCTGAACAAAGGGGATCCCAGAGAAGCATTTACAACCATTTGAGCCATAATTGCACAAGCTGTTTGTAAATAATTTCAGTGAGAAACCTAAAATTTTGAAAAATTTTACTTTTTTTAAATTTGGTCGCATTTGGAGGTGAAATGGTGGCATGAATATAGCAAAATGGGCCTAGATCAATACTTGGGGTTGTCTACTACACTACACTAAAGCTAAAATTAACCCTAGAAGCTCCCTACATGCTCCCTAATTAACCCCTTCACTGCTGGGCATAATACACGTGTTGTGCGCAGTGGCATTTAGCAGCCTTCTAATTACCAAAAAGCAAAGCCATATATGTCTGCTATTTATGAACAAAGGGGATATCAGCGAAGCATTTACAACCATTTATGCCATAATTGCATACGTTGTTTGTAAATAATTTCAGTGAGAAACCTAAAGTTTGTGAAAAAATTTGGGAAAAAGTGAACAATTTTTTTTATTTGATCAGATTAGGCAGTGAAATGGTGGCAGGAAATATACCAAAATGGGTCTAGATCAATACTTTGGGATGTCTTCTAAAACAAAATATATACATGTCAAGGGATATTCAGGGATTCCTGAAAGATATCAGTGTGCCAATTAACTAGCGCTAATTTAGAAAAAAAGTGGTTTGGAAATAGCAAAGTGCTACTTGTATTTATTGCCCTATAACTTGCAAAAAAAGCAAAGAACATGTAAACATTGGGTATTTCTAAACTCAGGACAAAATTTAGAAACTATTTAGCAAGGGTGCTTTTTTGTGGTTGTAGATGTGTAACAGATTTTGGGGGTCAAAGTTAGAAAAAGTGTGTTTTTTTCCATTTTTTTGTTCATACTTTGTATTTTTTTATAGTAAATTATAAGATATAATAAAAATAATGGTATCTTTTGAAAGTCCATTTAATGGCGAAAAAAACGGTATATAATATGTGTGGGTACAGTAAATGAGTAAGAGGAAAATTACAGCCAAACACCGCAGAAATGTAAAAATAGCCTTGGTCCCAAACGGACAGAAAATGGAAAAGTGATGTGGTCATTAAGGGGTTAAAGGGATATGAAACCCAAATGTTTTCTTTCATTATTCAGAAAGAGCATGCAATTTTAAGAAACTTTCTAATTTACTCCTATTATCAGGTTTTCTTTGTTCTCTTGGTATGCTTTGCTGAATGTGCAACAATGCACCACTGGTTACTGACTGAATACATGGGTCAGCTAATGACAATTGGTATATATATGCACCCACCAATCAGCAGCTAGAACCTAGGTTCTTTGCTGCTCATTAACTTTCCTAGAAACACCTTTCAGCAAAGCATAACAGGTTAAGGAAGCAAATTAAATAATAGAAATAAATTGGAAAGTTGTTTAAAATTGTGTTCTCTGTCTGAATCATGAAATAAAAATTTGGGGTTTCATGTCCCTTTAAGGGACGTGAATATGAAAAAGCAGCATTTAAACATGTTAAAATATGTATTGCATGGAAAGGGGTTGATCAAAAGCTGTTTGAATTTAAACTGTAAGTATATGATTTTGTACTGAGCACTGGGTGATATGGACAACTCTTACCTAAAAATTTGGTTTATTCAGCACAGGAGCAATGATATAAAAGTAAAATGCAATGCAGAAAATATATCATGTTACTTTAACAAATTGAAAGCAATCATCCGGGACCAGATAATTGCCTTATCACACTAGAATGCCATTCTCTGAAATATTGGAAATGTAATTATTAAAACCACATTTCATCCAAGGTTCAAATTAATGTAGTCTAAAAAAAAGAGAAAATAGTTACTCTACACACAAACTGCAAACCTTTTTATTTCCTTTTAAAAGTATTTTTGCATCATATATATATGAAAACAGTCCCTTATAAATGAAGCTTATGTCTAATTTCATTTATGTATATCTTTTGGAGCATTATATATATTTAAAGGGACATTAAACCCTTAATAAATGCTAGATAGAATGATGCTTTCAAAGAAAATTTAAGTCTGAGAATAAAATGTAGATGTATTTTTTAAAGTTCCATTATTTGTTTAAATAGTGACAAAATAAGTGTAAAGTTTTAGTGTCTATAAAACAATGGGAGCTGCCATGTTGTAACTTAGGTTACCTTATTTGTTGTGGCCAATTAGAGACAGTTATAAATAGGTCACTATAATGTGCAGTCAATGGCTGTGTGGAATATAACAGTGTTCTGCACTTCACAATTTCAGAATGGAATTACAGGAAAGGGGAACAAAATAAATAAAGTATATTTTAGACTTTTATATACGATTTATCTTTTTTATATTACCATCTCAAAGTGTTTAATGTCCCTTTAAATTTAAAAGAAATAAAATATAACTGAATTTTCCGCACCTATCTGGCAACCAGTGGGTTAAAGCAAAGTTGCTCATCTACACCTCTCAGAGTATTCAATAGCTTTAACATCAGACTCTAAATGCTTGATGTTTGCAGGATATTACATGTATTTGTTTTTTTATGCATAGTATTCATATCAGGGATTAAACATTGCACTGCAAAAGCTTTTCTTACAAAATAAAATATTTTAACATTTTAACATATGTAATTTATTTTAACCGGTAGGAAAATGTACAGGAGTTTGCAAATCAAGTGCATTCTAGGGATACTCCTTGAAAACCATCTTCACTGAGTGTTTTTGTTCTCCTTTGGTTTCGGCCAATCAAAGGTCAAATGCAAATGACTGCCACTGATTCATTCATGTTGCTGAGGTAAATTACAAGAAAAGACAACAACATAATAAATGTATTTTGTATATTATGAGGGATTTCATTTTAAATTTAAAGAGAAAAAAACGTTCATGATTAAGAAACAGCATATCATGTTTAAAAAAAAAAACAACTCACAACTTACTTATACTATCATCACTTTATTCTCTTGGTATCTTTGTTTTTTAAAAGCATACCTAGGTAGCCTCAGGGCATGTGTCTTGAGCATTATAAGACAGCAGCTTTGCAAGATTGTTACACTTTGTTGTAAACAATGCTTCGATATAGTGCTCAACACATACACACTCTTAAGCCTTACTAAGTATGCCCTTCAGAAAAGGACATCAAGAAAACAATGTACGCTTGTTAACAGAAGTCAACTATTTAAAACAAAAAACTTCCAACCAATGGACACTTATTTTAAAAGAGCATTTACAATGCAAGACCATGTACACATAATTGCGTTTCCGCTAGAGGGCTAATTGCACTAGAATTAAACTTTTTGAGCTCATCAGATTGCTCTGGTATTGTGAGTTGAAAGTTAAAAGTTATCGCTTAAACAGATTACTTCTAGCGCAATTAGACTGTAGCTCAAACAATAACCTATTTGTCCATAGTAGTCAATGGAGAAAAAAAGAGGAAAAAGACCGACCTGCAAACACGATTGCATATTTTCATATGCGTGTCTAATATGCACAAGCCAGAAATCAAAAATATGAATTTTGCATAAATATGCTTTAACATGTTTTCATCTACCTAACGGCAAAGGGCTCCAATACATTTAAATATATTTCTATATATGTGTACATATGTATTTATATGTTTATATGTGTATATGTCTGTAAATACATATATACACATATAAATACATAAATACATATATACACATATAAATACATAAATACATATGTACATATATAAATACATAAATACATATATACACATATAAATACATAAATACATATATACACATATAAATACATAAATACATATATACACATATAAATACATATATACACATATAAATACATAAATACATATATACACATGTAAATAGATATATACACATATAAATACATAAATACATATGTACATATATAAATACATAAATACATATATACACATATAAATACATAAATACATATGTACATATATAAAGACATATATATATATATATATATATATATATATATATATATATATATATACACATACAGTACATATGTAGACATGTATATGTATGTATCTCAATGTTAAAGCCCTTTGCCTGCCTTTTTTATTCTAACACCTGAGATTTCATATCTTTAAGCCCTAATAACTTTCATATCTTTTAAGCCCTAATAACTTTTTATATACATATATACACATATAAATACATAAATACATATGTACATATATAAATACATAAATACATATATACACATATAAATACATAAATATATATATACACATATAAATACATAAATACATATATACACATATAAATACATATATACACATATAAATACATAAATACATATATACACATATAAATAGATATATACACATATAAATACATAAATACATATGTACATATATAAATACATAAATACATATATACACATATAAATACATAAATACATATTTACATATATAAAGACATATATATATATATATATATATATATATATATATATATATATATATATATATATACACATACAGTACATATGTAGACATGTATATGTATGTATCTCAATGTTAAAGCCCTTTGCCTGCCTTTTTTATTCTAACACCTGAGATTTCATATCTTTAAGCCCTAATAACCTTTGTGTGCAATATTTTTTTACAATAATTTTTATGAGACAGTGTTATTTTAAGTGTAATTGTACTTTCTAATGTATTTTTGATGTGTTTTGTGACACTTTTTAATTTTGCAAAACAGTTAACCAGAGCTCTGAGATCACGGTTATCAGTCTAGTATAAATCACGACTGCACTCAGGCGATCCTGATTGCACTCAACTTGTAATAGAAGCGCAATTTAACCGGCACACAAATGATCGTAAAAACCCGAGCACAATCGTTTTTTGCGCTACTATTAATTTAGCCCGCAACATTTTTGACAAAGTGCTTCCATTTCATTTTGCCAATCCAGCATCAATCAATTTTAAAGTATAAGAAATTTAAATTGATATAAAACGTGTCAATCTACACTTTCTGCATCTAACTTAATATTGCTATGTGAGACTGAAAGTGAACTTTGATAAGGCTAAAAATACCTCAAAATGTCTGAATATAAGACTTGATGCTCATTTACCATAAACGTGTGAGGAAGTCACTCGATTTTCTAAAAATAGAACACTTTAAAGGAAATAAAAGTCAAGTTTGTTGTGTTTTTTTAAGAATGGATTACACTGTCATCTCTTGAAACACTAAGATCAAAGTAATAGTCCTCATTTCATAGGTAAGCAGGTAAAGCTGGTTTGGTTCAATTGTCTTTTTAATTAATCTTCCTTTCACTCTTGTCAAATTCCCATGTATTAGTTTAAAAGAGGATACCCCATGGTTTATCTACCTAGCAACACTAATTAGGCTTCACAGATCCTTTCTCAGTAATCCCTATGGAATTAACTCTCAACTCAGAAACAATTTTTTATGGTGAAATAGTTACAATTTGAATGCAATATAAATAACTTGAGATTTACTTGTCATGAACCATTGCCAAGTCTCTCCTCCTTTAAAGGGACAGTCTAGTCAAAACTAAACTTTCATTATAAAGATAGGGCATTTCATTTTAAACAACTTTCCACTTTACATCATTTACATTAAATCATCAAATTTGCTTTGTTCCCTTAGTATTCTTAGTTGAAAGGTAAACCTAGGTAGGCTCATATGCTAATTTCTAAGCCCTTGAAGGCCGCCTATTATCTGAATGCATTTGACAGTTTTTCACAGCTAGAGGGTGTTAGTTCATGTGTGTCATATAGATAACATTGTGCTCACGCCCATGTACTTACTTATGAGAGGGCACTGATTAGCTAAAATGCAAGTCTGTCAAAATAACTGAAATAAAGGGGCAGTCTGCAGAGGCTTAGATAAAAGGTAATCACAGAGGTAAAAAAGTATATTGATATAACCATATTAGTTATGCAAAGCTGGGGAATAGGTAATAAAGGGATTATCTATATTTTTAAAAATTCTGGAGTAGACTGTCTCTTTAAGAGATAAAACTGAATGTTTTACTGATGCCCCTTCTTAGCAATTGGTAAAGTCTATTCCAGTCCATTATGAGAGTTGAGCTTTTCATTAGGTTTTTAAATTCATGGCTATTCCAAATTAATTTGAAAATGTGGTTTTCAAGTGACTTTGCATTTCTTACATTTCACCATTAAAGGATCATTAGACTGTTGAACACAAATTCAACACAATGGTTACTATTCACCAAGCTATTGTTTTCCTCCTGTGTCTGAAGTTCTCTCCAGAGCTGTTTTCTTACTTTAACCCTTTACAATGCCCTTTGCTGAAACCCCATATTTTCTTACCGGGTGTTGCATTATTGTAGCTCACATATTCTCTTTCATCCTTTGAAAGAAGGGGTGAAAATGTACAGCTCGGGGATATTGCTAGCTGTTTGTCAGTGGTATAGTGTGCTTTGGTTTAGCACACACATGACAGAGTGTGAGGTTTATATTTTTTATACTGTTTTTATACACAAATTTATAGTTACATAACATACAGTATAGTACAAGGCCATATGATTGATATAGATGATTGCAGTTACAAAAATGTCAGACTCGCACTGTGGGCACTGTATGAACATCACACCGCTGCTTCTTAACACATTACGCCAATTTTTTGTGATGTATTTCAATCCCTCCTGGACATTTACAACCAGAGAGATTGACAGCCCCTGCTCACACGTGAATGGCTAAGCGAAAGCATGGGGAGTGTTTGGACACTTGTGATAGTGTGCAATGGTAAATTTGGGCAGCTGATTGTTGCCCACTTGACGTGATGCCAGGTGAGCAGGGGAGAAGATGCACACCCCTGTTCGCCTGATCTTTCTTAAAAGTAAGCTTGTGTATCATGCACGCTAATTTCAAGTGCACAAAACAGCTGTCAAACAGCTGGCAATGTCACTAAACTTAAGAGTGATATAAAAATACTTAAAGGACCACTCAATGCAGTAGAATTACATAATTAACAAGTACATAATAAAAATACAATGTAATAACACTTATTCTGAATTTCAAAGAAGCAGTAGATTTTTTTCTCACAAATGTATTTTTTCTCCCATTTTCTGACCCTCTGTATGATGTGACAGACCTCAGCCAATCACAAACTAGTAAATACCAGGTGGGCTTGTGCACATGCTCAGTAGGATCTTGTTCCCCAGAAAGTCTGAATATAAAAAGACTGTGCAAAATTTGATAATGGAAGTACATTGGAAAGTGCTTTAAAACTGCATGCTCTGGCCTCAATTTATCATAGTCTGGCGGACCTGATCCGATAGTGCGGATCAGGTCCGCCAGACCTCGCTGAATACGGCGAGCAATACGCTCGCCATATTCAGCATTGCACCAGCAGCTCACAATGGGCCGCCAGCAGGGGGTGTCAATCAACCAGCCGATGTCTGTCCACCTGCTCAGAGCAGGCGTACAGGTTATGGAGCAGCGGTCTTTGTGACCGCTGCTTCATAACTGCTGTTTCTGGCGAGCCTGCAGGCTCGCCAGAAACATGGGGCATCAAGCTCCATTCGGAGCTAGATAGATAGGCCCCTCTATCTGAATCATAAACGTTTATTTTGACTTGAGTGTCCCTTTAAGCTCCAAGATGGCGACACCCAGCATTATAGGGACAGTCTACTTCAGAATTGTTATTGTTTTAAAAGATAGATAATCCCTTTTTTACCCATTCCCAATTTTTGCATAACCAACACTGTAATAATAATACACTTTTTACATGGCTGATTACCTTATCTAAGCCTCTTCAGACTGCCCCTTATCTCAGTTCTTTTGACAGACATACAATTTAGCCAATTAGTGCTGATTCTTATATAACTCCACAGGAATGATGACAATATTATCTATATGGCACACATGAACTAGCACTGTCTAACTGTGAAAAACTGTCAAAATGCACTAAGATAGGAGGCGGTTTTTAAAAGTTTAGAAATCAGTTTAAGCCGACCTAGGTTTAGCTTTCCACAAAGAATACCAAGAAAACAAATCAAATTTGATGATAAAAGTAAATTGGAAAGTTGTTTAAAATGACATGCCCTATCTGAATCATTAAAGTTTAATATTGACTAGACTGTCCCTTTAAGATGTGAAGCTTGACCAACGGGCACCAATAAAGGAATAAAATAAGTGAATGGCTTGGAAGAGGACATCTCGCACTGGAGGAAAAACAATAACATGGTGAGTAGTAACTCTGCTACTATAGATGTGCAGCAATTTAAAGGGACAGTCTAGGCCAAAATAAACTTTCATGATTCAGATAGAGCATGTAATTTTAAACAATTTTCCAATTTACTTTTATCACCAATTTTGCTTTGTTCCCTTGGTATTCTTAGTTGAAAGCTTAACCTAGGAGGTTCATATGCTAATTTCTTAGACCTTGAAGCCCACCTCTTTCAGATTGCATTTTAACAGTTTTTCACCACTAGAGGGTGTTAATTCACATATTTCATATAGATAAGACTGTGCTCGTGCACGAGAAGTTATCTGGGAGCAGGCACTGATTGGCTAGTCTGTCAAAAGAACTGAAAAAAGGGTCAGTTTGCAGAGGCTTAGATACAAGATAATCACAGAGGTTAAAAGTATATTATTATAACTGTGTTGGATATTCAAAACTGGGAAATGGGTAATAAAGGGATTATCTATCTTTTAAAACAATAAAAATTCTGGTGTAGACTGTCCCTTTAAGGTCCCTTTAACTGTATTATTCCATCAGAAATCCAAGTCATATCATCTCTGATTTTATTTTATTTTTTAATTATGAAATTTTAATTTTACAAATAGATTTCTAATTGAGGTGGAACAGTCAGCATTTAGACAAAATTAAATCAGCATATAATTAGATTCATTTTCATATCTAATTGTTAACATGATAAAAAAAATGGTTAGTACAAGATGGAATATAGTAGATATTAGTATCTCTCTGGGAGTCTTTCTATATCATTTTCCATTTATACTTGGCACAATAGGAATTGCTGTTATTGTCACAAATAATACAGAATTTTATTGTAAGGTCACAAACGGTATCCCTTAAGAATGTGATCTGATAGACAAGGTGCTGTCTTTACAATACGAACAAAAACCTTTGCCTGATCACAGTGGCTTGAATATGTGAAAAACACTTTAAAAGAGTAAAAGAAAACAAAAGATAGGTGAAAGCACTGAAATTAATTGTGAGAACAAAAACAAACAGAATTTCAGAGATGTCAAGTATAATACATTTTAAGGGAACAGAGCATAGGTTCATATATTTGTCCTACCATGACTCCTGCTCCCATAATAATAGTCTGGGTTCTGTAAAAGAAACCTAAGACTGTTCCAGTTCTACTTCGAAATGTCTTTACCTCATCCAGTAATGAAATACCTCGCCCTTAGTAAAGCACAGCTGTAGCATTGCCCCTAGAAACACGTGAAAAGCTCTCAACTCTGTCCCCTTAAAGGGACAGTCTAGCCAAAATTAAAATTACATGCCCTATCTAAATAATGAAAGTTTAACAAACTTTCAATATACTTTTATCACCAATTTTGCTATGTTCTCTTGGTATTCGTAGTTGAAAGCTAAACCTAGGAGGTTCATATGCTAATTTCTTAGACCTTGAAGGTCGCCAATTATCGGAATGCATTTTGACAGTTTTTCACCACTAGAGGGTGTTAGTTCATGTGTGTCATATAGATAACACTGTGCTCACGCACGTGGAGTTACCTAGGAGTCAGCACTGATTGGCTAAAATGCAAGTCTGTCAAAAGAACTGAAATAAAGGGGCAGTTTGCAGAGGCTTAGATACAAGATAATCACAGCGGTAAAACGTGCATTAATATAACTGTGGTGATTAAGCAAAACTGGGGAATAGGTAATAAAGAGATTATCTATCTTTTAAAACAATAAAAATTCTGGTGTAGACTGTCCCTTTAATCGACTCCTGAGTCCCGAAAGCAAACAGAAATAGGTGTGGAACTATTGGAGTCACTGAAAAAATGTAATGTGTTCAGTCATGACTGTGGTCACAAAATTGCTGACGTTTAAAGGGACATGCGCTATTATTATTCTGTCTTAACCAGGGCTTTTTTTGTGGGGTCCTCACTGGTACTGAGTATCATTAACTCTGCCATCTCATAACAGGTAATATTTGTAATCATCATGTAAATACTATATCAAACATCGCAAATAACTTTGAAAGTAAGTTGAAAGTAAATGTAGTTGCTTAATCGCAATTAAAGTTAACTCACATTAACTGTTTCATGAAACAAAAAAGTGTCACAAAAAACATCAAAAATACAATTAAAAGTACAGTTACACTCACAATAACACTATCTAATAAAAATTATTTTAAAAAATGCACAAGAAATTTATATGGCTCAAAGATATGAGGTCTCAGGTGTTAGAAAATGAAGGCAGGTAAATAAATATGGATATGTATGTGTGTATATATATATATATATATATATATATATATATATATATATATATATATATATATATACAGGGAGTGCAGAATTATTAGGCAAGTTGTATTTTCTAGGATTAATTTTATTATTGAACAACAACCATGTTCTCAATGAACCCAAAAAACTAATTTATATCAAAGCTGAATAGTTTTGGAAGTAGTTTTTAGTTTGTTTATAGTTTTAGCTATTTTAGAGGGATATCTGTGTGTGCAGGTGACTATTACTGTGCATAATTATTAGGCAACTTAACAAAAAACAAATATATACCCATTTCAATTATATATTTTTACCAGTGAAACCAATATAACATCTCAACATTCACAAATATACATTTCTGACATTCAAAAACAAAACAAAAACAAATCAGTGACCAATATAGCCACCTTTCTTTGCAAGGACACTCAAAAGCCTGCCATCCATGGATTCTGTCAGTGTTTTGATCTGTTCACCATCAACATTGCGTGCAGCAGCAACCACAGCCTCCCAGACACTGTTCAGAGAGGTGTACTGTTTTCCCTCCTTGTAAATCTCACATTTGATGATGGACCACAGGTTCTCAATGGGGTTCAGATCAGGTGAACAAGGAGGCCATGTCATTAGATTTTCTTCTTTTATACCCTTTCTTGCCAGCCACGCTGTGGAGTACTTGGACGCGTGTGATGGAGCATTGTCCTGCATGAAAATCATGTTTTTCTTGAAGGATGCAGACTTCTTCCTGTACCACTGCTTGAAGAAGGTGTCTTCCAGAAACTGGCAGTAGGACTGGGAGTTGAGCTTGACTCCATCCTCAACCCGAAAAGGCCCCACAAGCTCATCTTTGATGATATCAGCCGAAACCAGTACTCCACCTCCACCTTGCTGGCGTCTGAGTCGAACTGGAGCTCTCTGCCCTTTACCAATCCAGCCACGGGCCCATCCATCTGGCCCATCAAGACTCACTCTCATTTCATCAGTCCATAAAACCTTAGAAAAATCAGTCTTGAGATATTTCTTGGCCCAGTCTTGACGTTTCAGCTTGTGTGTCTTGTTCAGTGGTGGTCGTCTTTCAGCCTTTCTTACCTTGGCCATGTCTCTGAGTATTGCACACCTTGTGCTTTTGGGCACTCCAGTGATGTTGCAGCTCTGAAATATGGCCAAACTGGTGGCAAGTGGCATCTTGGCAGCTGCACGCTTGACTTTTCTCAGTTCATGGGCAGTTATTTTGCGCCTTGGTTTTTCCACACGCTTCTTGCGACCCTGTTGACTATTTTGAATGAAACGCTTGATTGTTCGATGATCACGCTTCAGAAGCTTTGCAATTTTAAGAGTGCTGCATCCCTCTGCAAGATATCTCACTATTTTTGACTTTTCTGAGCCTGTCAAGTCCTTCTTTTGACCCATTTTGCCAAAGGAAAGGAAGTTGCCTAATAATTATGCACACCTGATATAGGGTGTTGATGTCATTAGACCACACCCCTTCTCATTACAGAGATGCACATCACCTAATATGCTTAATTGGTAGTAGGCTTTCGAGCCTATACAGCTTGGAGTAAGACAACATGCATAAAGAGGATGATGTGGTCAAAATACTCATTTGCCTAATAATTCTGCACTCCCTGTATATATATATATATATATATATATATATATATACAGTCCTTGGTGGTACTGCACTCACAGTAACAATTTTTAAATAAATCTTCTGCCCAGGGTGCACAAACATACTATGTATACACTATGAAAAAAGAGTAAGGCACTCACCGGGCCTTTTTATCAGTTCCTTTATTATAGTACTAGACTATAATAAAGGAACTGATCAAAAGACCCGGTGAGTGCCTTACTCTTTTTTCATAGTATATATATATATATATATATATATATATATATATATATATATATATATATATATATATATATATAAATATATATACATATGTATTTATGTATATATGTGAATATATGTATTTACAGACATATACATACATATAAACACATAATTATGTATACATATATAGACATATATATAATGCAATGGAGCTCTTTGCAGTAAGGTAGATAAAAACATATGTATGCAATATTTATATTTAAGAAAGTGTTATACTGTGTATTTATTGTAAATATTTCACATTCCAATGTTCTGTTCTGCACATAGCAGAATATGTTCTTTATATTTATAAATAGATATTCATAAATATATATATATATATATATATATATATATATATACATATATACAGGGAGTGCAGAATTATTAGGCAAATGAGTATTTTGACCACATCATCCTCTATATGCATGTTGTCTTACTCCAAGCTGTATAGGCTCGAAAGCCTACTACCAATTAAGCATATTAGGTGATGTGCATCTCTGTAATGAGAAGGGGTGTGGTCTAATGACATCAACACCCTATATCAGGTGTGCATAATTATTAGGCAACTTCCTTTCCTTTGGCAAAATGGGTCAAAAGAAGGACTTGACAGGCTCAGAAAAGTCAAAAATAGTGAGATATCTTGCAGAGGGATGCAGCACTCTTAAAATTGCAAAGCTTCTGAAGCGTGATCATCGAACAATCAAGCGTTTCATTCAAAATAGTCAACAGGGTCGCAAGAAGCGTGTGGAAAAACCAAGGCGCAAAATAACTGCCCATGAACTGAGAAAAGTCAAGCGTGCAGCTGCCAAGATGCCACTTGCCACCAGTTTGGCCATATTTCAGAGCTGCAACATCACTGGAGTGCCCAAAAGCACAAGGTGTGCAATACTCAGAGACATTGCCAAGGTAAGAAAGGCTGAAAGACGACCACCACTGAACAAGACACACAAGCTGAAACGTCAAGACTGGGCCAAGAAATATCTCAAGACTGATTTTTCTAAGGTTTTATGGACTGATGAAATGAGAGTGAGTCTTGATGGGCCAGATGGATGGGCCCGTGGCTGGATTGGTAAAGGGCAGAGAGCTCCAGTCCGACTCAGACACCAGCAAGGTGGAGGTGGAGTACTGGTCTGGGCTGGTATCATCAAAGATGAGCTTGTGGGGCCTTTTCAGGTTGAGGATGGAGTCAAGCTCAACTCCCAGTCCTACTGCCAGTTTCTGGAAGACACCTTCTTCAAGCAGTGGTACAGGAAGAAGTCTGCATCCTTCAAGAAAAACATGATTTTCATGCAGGACAATGCTCCATCACACGCGTCCAAGTACTCCACAGCGTGGCTGGCAAGAAAGGGTATAAAAGAAGAAAATCTAATGGCATGGCCTCCTTGTTCACCTGATCTGAACCCCATTGAGAACCTGTGGTCCATCATCAAATGTGAGATTTACAAGGAGGGAAAACAGTACACCTCTCTGAACAGTGTCTGGGAGGCTGTGGTTGCTGCTGCACGCAATGTTGATGGTGAACAGATCAAAACACAGACAGAATCCATGGATGGCAGGCTTTTGAGTGTCCTTGCAAAGAAAGGTGGCTATATTGGTCACTGATTTGTTTTTGTTTTTGAATGTCAGAAATGTATATTTGTGAATGTTGAGATGTTATATTGGTTTCACTGGTAAAAATAAAAAATTGAAATGGGTATATATTTGTTTTTTGTTAAGTTGCCTAATAATTATGCATAGTAATTGTCACCTGCATACACAGATATCCCCCTAAAATAGCTATAACTAAAAAAAACCTAAAAACTACTTCCAAAACTATTCAGCTTTGATATTAATGAGTTTTTTGGGTTCATTGAGAACATGGTTGTTGTTCAATAATAAAATTAATCCTCAAAAATACAACTTGCCTAATAATTCTGCACTCCCTGTATATACATATATATATATATATATATATATATATATATATATATATATATATATATATATATATATATATTTATATATATATATATATATATATATATATATATATATATATATATATATATATATATATATATATATATATATATATATATAAATAAATATATATAAAAAGGTATGGATATATATTGTACCAAAAAAAATAGATACATGTAGAAATATGTATAAATGAATAAATAGAACATATTCTGCAATATAAAAGAACATTGGAATCTGAAATATTCATAATTTTTTTCATCTGTAATTGGTGCATCTACAGTATAATCCTAAACCAAAACATAAGAAATATGACAATTAACAGTTTATAACTTCAGTACTGATAAAAAAAAAATACTGACAGGACCATTAATACTGAATAGCAAAAACAGCATCAAGGAGTTTGTTACAGAATTAGATCCCCACAATAATTAAAATTGTAAAGAAAAGTTCTCCCCAGCTGGGAAATATAGGTCATTCCTGGACCTCCTGTCATATTTTGAAAGCAAGGTAAGTGAAATTGCTTTTGTGCTCTAGAACAGCTAAATATGTGAGAAAATTAAAAGTATCACACAAATACTTATAAAAAAATAGAGATGGTGCTTAATATACAGGACTGAGCCCATTTAAACATTTATATATAACCAGAAAGGATTCTTATTGACTTATGCGCAACAATTGTTAAAATACTCTTAAGTTCTAGTTGACCTAGCTATGAAAAGTAATTTTGAGCACACTGCTCTCATTACACTTAAAGTGATGGTAAATTCAATACTTTTATTTTGTGCCATTTGATGTAACATTTAAAAATAATAGGTTTCATTGATGAAAATACACAAATTTAATACTTACTGTACTAATTTACATATAACCGCTTCTTTGCTACTGCACGCTCCAGCAGCCACGACACTAAGACCTTTTTTTTTTTTCCCTTGACTTTTTCGCTGTTGTCCAATGAAAAACGTTGCCTATTTGGCATGTTTCAATGTAAAAAAACACACAGGATCTTTTGCATATGACATTGGTAACGGTTCCTGTTTTGTTTGTTTTTTACATTGAAACATCCCAAAATGCCACAATTTAGTGTCGGGTCTGCCGGAACGTGCAGTAGCAAAGAAGCGGTTATATTTAAATTACTACAGTAAGTTTTAAATTTGTGTATCAATGAAACATATTATTTTTACATTTTACATCGAATGGCACAAAATAAAGATTGAATTTACCATCACTTTAATTACAAACATAAGAACATTACAAGTATTGTGTACATAATTAAATGTATTTATATATTTAAGGAGAAAGATTGTGTTATTATAATATAGGTCTAATATGACAGGACTAAATAATGGGTATGCAAATTGATCTTCACTAAACCAATAAACAAAAGGACACTAAACATATAAGGGCCTAAGCTTCAAACAGCAACGTTTACATTGAAGGTCCCAAGAGCCATATACATAACTAAAATATATGTGTGTGTTTGTGTATATATATATATATATATATATATACACACATACATATATACGTCTTAAGAGGGGATTTAGCACTATGGCAAACAGGGAGATTCCAATAAGAACTATAGCAATCCCTCATTAACTGTAATCTGACACAATACTTCACCCAACTCCATCTATATTGCAGGCATAGAATACGTACAGTCCTCCTGTTGTATAGGCATCCAAAACAGCAATCCACTAACATATGAGCATTGTGGGAAGTGTCAGAGTATCCCAATAGTGTGCTGGCTCTGCACTCATGGTTAGGGCACTTATTGACCACCGCAACCAATGGTGGAATTTGCCAACAGCTGAGTCAGTCTCTGATAAAAAAAAGTTCCATCTCAATTCCAGGCAATCCTATCAAGCTCACCAAGCATAGCTAGACTAGCATATCAATAGTTAGCTTTCCATTTTTAGTAATAAAGACTATGTGGAATGTATACCAACATTGATCTGCAGGTATGTGTTGAATATCCTTCCCTATTGAGACCTCTTTCTGGCTAGTTAAAAACTTTACAGCCCCTGCCAGAGGGATGGCCGCATCCCCTAACGCAGGGACACAGAAAAACTGAGAGGGTTCTCCTTGGGAACTCAGTAGGGTGATTTCACCAGGAGTGGATGCTTAACCTTCATCTATCTCAGAGACTTCACTCTGTGCTATAGTTCCAGTAAAGGATAAGAGGTTATAAAATCTAGTGATCATCTGGAGTTCAAATTCTTTGAAGTAGGTCTGTATAACTAGATACATTTCCTCCTCCTTTACAGCCATAACTAAGCTGCACAACCCGGGTTATCAGAGAGGAGAGTATGAAGAGCTCTGTAAGATAGGCCACCGTCTAGAGTCTTCGTAATGGTCCGGATCTGGATTGGAAAGTCATTCACACAGCAAATTTTATATCTAATATTCAGTCTGTATAAATATAATGTAACAATTTGTGCAAAACCACTTTAAAATTGCAAGACAGTAAGGGACAATTCTGGGCTTGTGAAGTTCTCTAAGAAATATCACCAATACTATGAAGCCCTTACTGGAATTCTATAAAGAAAATTGTTGGTACCTTGAAGACAACATATCTCACAAAGGGGTGCACCCTGCATTTAAGTTTGTAAAGGCAATGGGCGCCATGTACTAAGGCGTCAATTTTTTCGCACAGACCGTATCGAAATAACCCGCCGGCATTCGCACCATGCGGATGGCACTTCGTTACATGAATGTACTAAAAACCAAGCCGTAAAATTTTGCGTCTATTGTGTGTCGAAGGCAATCGGATTATTGATAACTTTGAAGCTTTGTTCGGCACGAAAGAGCAAAGTTAAGAAGCAGTCTGCGACCTGATTGGTTTAGTTCTTTACCCACGTGGCGATCTAGGTGTCATAATCGTCAGACAAGCGGCAACGTCTGGCTGCTGACATGTATAAGAATGTGCATTTTCCCAGAAATCTTAGAATATTTGTTTATTTACTTTTCGGTATTCACTTTGACAAGATGGCTTGCTCCGGAGATTCTGCTACTTCTAAGAAGACTCGCAACCCTAACTTCTCGCATCAACAGAATGTTGTACTTGTTGATCTGGTACTCGAATATTATGACAATATTTATGGTAGTCGAGTCAAGCAAACCACAGGCGCTCGTAAGAAGATTATTTGGGAGAAAATTAGTGACGCAGTGAGTGCTCAAGGACCCACTAAAAAAGATATCTAGTCCTGCAAAAAAAGGTTCAACGATATCAAGCGTCAAACAAAATCCAAAATTGCCAAAGAAAAGCAATATGCTCGAGGTACTGGAGGCGGACAACCTTATGTCGCAGATTTGACAGACTTTGAAAGAAAAGTTTTACAGAGGCTTGGCACGGAGGTCATTGAGGGCATAATCGATGACTGTGATAGCGATATTTGTGGTAATTATAATTTATAAATTAATATTTATATTGTTTACTTGTCTGCTCCAAAATTGTTTCTCTTACGTTCATGTTTTACAAAATTGGATTCTGTTAACGGAATTTTGATTGTACAATTTCTGCTTTACTGTTCCTTTAAAATAGATTTATGAATTACATGACTTCTCTCTGTATCTATTTTTTTAAAGTTCCAGTGAACGAAAAAGAAAGCATTCATGATGGAGCATGAAAAACATTATCAATTATCTAATATGCTCCATTTTTTTTCCTATTGCTTAATGTATTTTAAAAAATAAGGCCTACATGGCACAGTAAAATGAAACCCAAATGTTTGATTTTGAAAGGGCATGCAATTTTAACCCACCTTTAATTTTGTTTTTTTCATTATCTAAATTGCTTTATTTTCTATATATTCTTTGTTGAATAACAATTGATATTAGAAATACTCGCTAGCTGTTATTTCTTCAACAAAGGAGAACTAACGAATGAAGCAAATTAGATAATAGTAGTTAATTGTAATTTCTTTTTTATTGCATTCTCTATTGGAATCATTTGAGAAAGATGTTTTTAGAGACCTTTTAATTTGTGTATATTAAAGCAAGATACAAATCATAGGTAGAAAATGTTATAATGGGAGTACATTTAACTATTAATTAGCATTTCATAAATTGCACATAAACTTTTAATTTTATTGATTGTATTAATTTAAATTTGTATTTACTAACTCCTAGGTGGTTCAGTTAGAGCGTCAACCTCTGCATCTGTCCATACCCCATCTACCTCTTCATCAGAGAGACCACGTCCTTCAACTTCTCAGCCTCAGAACGTAAGACAACAACAACATGGGCAATATTTACGGTCAACTACAAATATCAGCCACAGCCTATCGTCTGCAGATACTATTCCAGATGTAAGGAGCAGTACACCAGATACAGCTGTTGGAAGAAGCTCTGGTATGTATCTTTAAACCACTTATATATACACCTTCTAAATTTTTGTTTATAAATTAGATATTAATGTTTAATTTTAATTTTTACAGCAGATGTTGGACGTCTCTTCAGAGCCATGGTGACCGAATCAGCACCACTTTTCGATGGTAAGTTACTTTTTTAAAGTAAATATAGGATGACAAGACAAATAATTTTGTTAGAAACAAAATTTAACCTTTTAAACTTTGATAGTTATTCAAACTGTAATACTGTGAGATTGATGTATTTTATATGCAAACAGTTGTAGTAAGGAAGGTATTTAATCTTATTGTAAGATTCCAACATGACAGTATAACATGACACTATATATTTCTCTTGTATAGTAACCCCTCTAACCATTAATGTTGGAATAAATTTCGATCTGCATCTTTTTTTTTGGAAATTAATGCTAATTTTTTTTAATTTTTTTTTTAGATATCGCTGAGGAGGACGATTCATCAAGAGAGGTGATTCTGAATCTTGTTCCAGTTCCAGCACCAGAGGGTAGATCGCCAGAAAGTGGAAGCCTGACTCCTGACCTAACACAGATGGCACAAGATCAGGATTTGGATATACATGAGCCTGTTATAAACCCCCGTAGTGATGAGGAAAATACTAATTCACCACCTGATCATGGAGTTCAAGCACATGGAATTGAACTATTGGAACAACCACAAGCTATTGTCCAAGAGCAGGCACCTTTGGAAGATGCAGGTCTTAACGAAATGTTAAATCTTGCCAGAGGATATAGAGCAGACAGTAGACAGGTCCAGGAAATTTTGTCTGGACATTTAGAAAGATTTGACACTTATAACCAGCAACGGTTGGAACTGGACCGTGAAATCTTTAACTGGCAAAGAGAAATGGACAGGGAAAGGAACTTACATATAAACAGGGCCTTGACAATAGCTGAAAACAACATGCGAATGGCTCAAAATACTATGCAAACTTTGTTAGAATTGATTAGAGATAGACATCAGAGCCAAGAGTCGCCAGATCCAAAAAGACCATGGTTTAATTAGTGCATTGTTATGGACAATTTTAAAGTTATTATTATTGTTTTTTGTTGACAAAGAATATATTGTTATTTTTACATAGTTTTATTAAAGTTTATCCTGTTTTTATTTAATTTTCTTGTATATTTTTTAAATTTAGTTAAAATCAGTTAAAGGTTTAAAATGTATTGTACACACAGACAAATGTAAGTAAAACAATTATAATTTTTATTACATCCAAAATATTAACAAAATTGAATCAAAATGGCATTATAAAAAAAAGTGCTCACGGCCAATACAGTATTTTTTGGGGTTTTGAATAAACTTTTTAACATACCAAAATATGACATTTTTGGTGGCCTCAAAAAAAAAACAAAAAAAAAAAAAACCTTTTTTTTTAATTTAAAATGCAATCATTGATTATCTGTTTTCCACTACATAAGTATTGTAGAGATTCTGAACCTGTGTATTTAAATTCATTATAGTATCCATTATTTGTTTAATATCTTCACAGACAGAGGATTGAACTTGTGATACAACTGGTACACTGGAATCTAGAGAAGGGACAAAAATTAGAAAATAAATTAAGGATTATGAGAACATGTTTAAAATAAAAACAGATTATTTATAAGCAGGTAACAAAATTGTATTACCATTTTGGTTAGAGGCGGTATTATCCATAGATGTACTTGTCTGTGTAGATTTAGAAACCATAGATATGTCCCAGTCGTTATCAATATCAGAAATATTGGTTGAGTTTTTCTCACTACTTGCATCTGAAATATATATTTAGAAATCGAGGTATATATTTTGGTATTGATTTGACTATAAGCTATAATATAGTAAATCAAAAAATTAATAAACAATTACCTAGTTGAATTGAGGGTGAAGTTAATGACATTCTTTCAGGAGCATTATTTGCTTCATTGTCACTATCTATGAAAGATTAATAAGGAATTCTATATAAAAAATTGTAAGTAGAAAAAATGCTAATGGTACAAAATATAAGAAAAATACCTTCTGTAGAAGATATTTGTATTATTCTTGTGAACCTTGTTTTCTTCTTTTTCATCACTCTTTTATTGGTTTCTGTAAATAACACAACAAGCTAATCATGATTAAATTTAACAGTTGTATAACTATAGATATGTAAACCATGGTTCTATTGTACCTTGAGGTGTATGAACGACAGTTAGGCGCCTGACACCTCCTTTCTGTGGGGACAATTGTCTGTCAAGCAAAGACAGTGGCAAGGGTGGGGATCTAGCCTCACTTCTAGGTGTCAAATTTAGAATAGGCCTTACATAACGTGGAGGAGGAGCACCACAAATATTTTCTTTCTTCTTATCTGAAATAGAAAATTTGTACATATGTTTGTTTAAAGTTTCTTAGTTTTAAAATGTGTTATATAATAAAGTTTTCAATTTTCGTGTGTTAGAATGTTTATAGTGTTTCAATTTGTTTTAAATTAAAATGGACATAAAAGTGATATGGTACACCTATTTATTCTTTCAGTTCTCATATTGATGATGAACTTTGCATAGAATTTATAATGTAAAAGAATAACAAAATTATATACCAGTAAGAAACAGTATGGACATGAAAGTGATCACTATGGTATACTGAAACCTAATTATAATTTCAGATCTCATATTGAGGATGAACTTTGCATAGAATTTATAATTTAAAAGAATAACAAAATTATATACCAGTAAGAAACAGTATGGACATGAAAGTGATCAATATGGTACACTGAAACCTACTTATAATTTCAGTTCTCATATTGATGATGAACTTTGCATAGAATTTATAATTTAAAAGAATAACAAAATTATATACCAGTAAGAAACAGTATGGACATGAAAGTGATCACTATGGTATACTGAAACCTAATTATAATTTCAGATCTCATATTGAGGATGAACTTTGCATATAATTTATAATTTAAAAGAATAACAAAATTATATACCAGTAAGAAACAGTATGGACATGAAAGTGATCAATATGGTACACTGAAACCTACATATAATTTCAGTTCTCATATTGATGATGAACTTTGCATAGAATTTATAATTTAAAAGAATAACAATTTTATAAACTTACATGTCCTTAACAGGCTCCTAATAGATTGGTAATATAGTGGTTCTCGACGTTTAACATCATTGTATCGTCTCAAACATTGACGCCTGGTCCTTTTAATTTTTGATACACGATACATTCTGCGTATCATTTCATAAATAGTTTTGTCCCTTTCATCTTGAATGACCCCCCGGACACCCCCTAAGCGTTTGGGAAAATATCTATCCATTACATACACTAGAATTATCATTTCCCCAGATGTGAAAGGTGCAATTCTCTTCATCCTCCCTGGTCCCATAGCAACTTTCTAGATGGGTGTGTCAAATCCAAAAATGTTCTCAATATCGCGTTATTCACTGTCTCTATGCAACATTATTGTATATTTGCTAAATTGTGAGAATTCTTTGGATACAATTATAAAAAAGTTGTATTATTTATTGCCATTCTCAAGTAATGATAAATGTAAATGAAGTTTGATGTATATATTTTATTGTGTAATATAGTTATCAATAGTGTAGTGTAGTTTTTTTTTGTTATGTAGGACAGTCATATAATTATAGATCTTTATGATTATTTGGTTTATATAGTTATTGTGCAATATGTTGGTTTTAAATAAAAATTAAAGTTTTATTAAAAAAACAATATGCAATGTGACCGTTTATTATAATTTGTTAACTTATAAAAATAAAAACAAATACAAAATCACACAAGTATATGATGAAAAAAAAAAGATTTTATTCAGAAAGTGAAAATGTAGTTTTTTATTCAAAAGACCAAAAAATAGAAGTCCTGTGATTACAATCTTTTGATGAAATCAATCCTTAAAATAGTTCTCTGCGACATAATTTTTGGCATTAATAGCCTGTCTTGTTGGTGCATCATTACAGATTACCTCAGGGAAGTTCTCAAATGATATTTCTTCTTCATCATCAATTTCATTTATTGCAATGTTATGCAGAATGCAGCATACAAGAATAATTTTTGCAACCTTCTCGGGAGCATACTGCATGACACCACCTGAGTGGTCAAGACAACGAAAGCGCATTTTTAACAATCCAAATGCTCTCTTGATGATTCCTCGGGTGGATCTGTGTGCCTCGTTGAATTTAACCTCACATCTTCTTCGAGGATTGTTATAGGGTGTGAATAACCATTCTCTACTGAAATAACCAGCGTCCCCTATGAAAAAAATTAAAAAGGATTAACATTTTAAAGATGATAAAGACGATAATTTCAATGAGAATTAACTATAATTTTTAGTTAAATCTATCATAACAATGCATGACATAAACTACGTTTGACAATTATAATAATACTGTAACATAACATCCCAAAAATATAATTACCTAACAGCCATCCTTCAGGCATCTCTCCTTCCTCAAACTTCTGATATAACCCAGACTGACGCAAGATATACGAATCATGGCAGGATCCAGGGAAGTTGGAACGGACACTGATTATTTTCATGTTATGGTCACACACCATCTGAACATTGAGGGAATGGTACTGTTTTCTGTTCCTGAAAACTTCCTCACGTTCTTGGGATGGTTTGACTGCAACATGGGTGCAATCGATGGCTCCAAGTACATTGGGCATTCCGGCCATTCTATAAAAATTAGACTTCACAGATTGCCACTCTTCTGGAGTCGCTGGAAGGCACACGTACCTTGGAAAGACGACCATCAAAGCATCAATAACTTTGGTTAGGTGCCTCGAAAAAGCAGACTGGCTGATGCCAATTATAACGCTAGACACAGCTTGGAATGAACCGGTGGCAAAAAAGTGTAAGGCTGCCAACAGTTTTAATAGTCCGGGTATGGCTTGTGAACGCGCTGTCATTGGTTCAAGGTATTCTGCTATTTCATTGTAAAGTTCCATAATAGCTTCTCTGTCCAAACGGAATCTCTGGATAATCTCTCGATCAGAAATGCTTTCCAAACCCATACGTGGAAGGAAAACTCTAGGGACTCTGATTCTTCTACCTCTCCTTCTTTGCAAGTTGTCAACCGGTGCCTGTATAGCCCTTCTTCCTCGTAATTGAATTAATCGGAAAAGAAACATGTGTAAAAGTGTCTCCATCTTCATTCAGTGATCCAAAAAACAATAATGCTACAATAGTAGTCTAGTCCTTTCACTTAAGTACTTCTACCTGGTGTCAGGTTGATACCCCCTATAGTTTTCTATTGTATTCGCTACCTAAATGGTCGCGAAGCAAATCACGCGAAGTTACAGTGAAAGTTGGAGAGGACGGATTAGTTGTAACATTCATAATTTCCGATTACAGCGAATTTACGTGCGATCGAACATGTAGTAAGTGGAAAAAGGCTTCGGAACGATGAGTTGAGTAAAATTACGATCGCTGATGAAAATAGTGGTTTTTCGACCAGATCGCAGATTGGTACATACGAGAAGCAGATCTTGAGCGAATTTTGACGCGAAAATACAGACGGACGGTCACTTCGAAGCTTAGTACATGGCGCCCAATGTATACATTACAATAGGACTCACACAAAAAAATCTTAGTTAAAAAAATCATATTAAAAGAATAAGTTAAATATTGGGAAAAAGCACAGAGTAAATAAAAAAAAATGTGTAATCAAATTAAAAATTGAAACAAGTGTGTTCTACAAAAATCATAGTTTTTGAAAAATAATAAAGTTTGTATTGAAATGACACAGGAAAAAAATATTTAAGACATAGTAAAATTGTAATAAAACTACACTGCACATGAAAAAAAGCTATAAAATACATATTTAAACCTCAAATTCAGTTTATTCTTTTCATTATTACAAAATGAGTTTTCTTGTCTCTGTTAGTGGCCTGAACAGGGTAGTTCCATGGGAGTAGCTGAAGTTTCTTTACCAGATCTGGCAAATTTTCTAAAAATTCCCCTGCAATCCCTGTTTATTTTTTTTGCAATATAAAAGGTTGCAAGATTGTGACAAAACTCAAAACACTTAAAGGGACAGTCTACTTGAAAATGTTTATTGTTTAAAAAGATAGATAATCCCTTTATTACCCATTCCCTTGCATAACCAAACACTGCTATATTAATAAACTTTTTACCTCTGTGATTACCTTGTATTTAAGCCTCTGCAGACTTCCCCCTTATCTAACGTCTTTTGACAGACTTGCATTTTAGCCAATCCGTGCGGACTCATAAAAAACTCCACAGGAGTGAGCACAATGGTATCAAAATGGCACACATGCTCTAGCACTGTCTAGCAGCTTAGAAATCAGTTTATGAGCCTTCCCAAGTTTAGCTTTCAGCAAAGAATACCAAAGCAAATTTGATGATAAAAGTAAATTGGAAAATTAGTTAAATTGCATGCCCTATCTGAATCATGAAAGTTTAATTTTTATTCTACTGCCCCCTTTAATGCCCTAATGGTAAAACATATGTATATGAAAATAGAGACAAATGCAAGATAATATATGCTGAAAACATATTGGGTACAATATTTTACATTACCCCACATTTTTTCTTTCATGATTCAGATAGGGCATGCCATTTTAAGCAACTTTCTAATTTACTCCTATTATCAATTTTTCTTTGTTCTCATGTTATCTTGATTTGAAAAAGCAGTAATAAAAGGTTAGGAGCCGGCCCATTTTTAGTTCAGCACCTTGGTAGAGCTTGCTGATTGATTTGCTACATTTAGCCACAAATCAGCAAGTGCTACCCAGGTTCTGAACAAAAAATGGTCCGGCTCTAAAGCTTACAGTACTGCTTTTCAAATCAAGATAGCATGAGAACAAAGATAAATTGATAATAGGAGTAAATTAGAAAGGTGCTTAAAATCTCATGCTCTATCTGAATCATGAAAGAAAAAAAATTGGGGTTAGTATCCCTTTAATTAGTTTTCCTTATTGACGTTTCCCTTTCTAGTGAACTTCAATACTTTCTATGGGAGGCATCTTACAGCTCACATTTTTGAGAGAATTCTTCTCTTTTAACATCGCCGTCGTTTTACACTTTCCATCTGGCTATGTTTTGATTAAAGTATCCCTTTAATTAGTTTTCCTTATTGACGTTTCCCTTTCTAGTGAACTTCAGTACTTTCTATGGGAGGCATCTTACAGCTCACATTTTTGAGAGAATTCTTCTCTTTTGAACATCGCCGTCGTTTTACACTTTCCATCTGGCTATGTTTTGATCATTGGGCCCTAAGTCTTTTTCTAAAAGCAACTAATGAGTTGAAACACCAATGACGTTTGTAGATGTGTCCATTAAACGTCTTTATTATATCATTTAAATGGAACATATTTTCCTTACTGAAAGAACTATTCTGCACATACCTGGTATACTCAGTTTAATTAGATACAAAATAAAGTATCTTTGAAAAGCGCACTAATAGTATGTCAAGCTTTGTATTTTTAGAATCAGTTCTGAGCTTACAAGTTAGAAGATTTCTACAATGTAATTCAGCCTTTTTCAGTTCCCTGTAATTTAAAATGCTTTTATAGAATAGACTTCTGCAATACAACACTTAGAGCTGTATTAGTGCTCATATACTGACTTGCTCAATACCCCAAAATGCAATACTAATATATGATATAATGGCCATTTTTTGGAGGGTTATTTTTCTATGACATTACAATCCATTAAATAAGATGACGATGACTGTCTTATATGTATGAATGCGGTTTCTTTTTTCTTTTCAGTTGACTTCTAATATGCTTCATTCTCTAGTTATCTTTGGAGCAGTATTGCAATACTGGGAGCTAGCTGAACACATCAGGTGAGCCAATGACGAGAAGCATAAAAGTGCAGCCATCAATCAGCAACTATCTCCTAGTAGTCCATTGCTGTTCCCGAGCCTACCTAGATACCATTTCCAACAAAGGATACCAATAGAAACAAAGCAAATTAGATAAGAAAAGTAAAATTGTTTAAAATTGTATTCTCTCTCTGAATCATGAAAATGTAATTTAGACTTTACTGTCCCTTTAATCAATAATATCAGTTCATGATGTTTACAATGAACAACTTCCTACAACTTTGCAAAATGCTAAAATTAAAATTAATTGTAATCATAACTGAACACAAACATGTAAATTAATATATTTTTAGTTGTGTTTTATACTTTAAAAGTGAGATGTGAGCAATATATTATCTTTTGATTAAGCAAAGATGGGATGTTTATAATAATGAAGTAAAATAATCAGGCACAAAAATATGAGTTTAATAAGAGCCAATCAAAAAGTGCAGATATGCTGTATGAAATACACCGAAATAAGTTTACAAAGCCAAGACTAAAATAAATCAAAAGAGGATGGTATAAAGGTGTTTTTGTTGTTGTTGTTGGTAGAGTCATGGGCTAGGAGGCCTCTCTAAGACATGAGATAAGTAGGTTTTTGTCTAGGAATGCATTGGCCTCAGATTTGTAAATCCACATGAATCTCACAAGCTTCTCCCTACATTTCCTATAAGCTTTTCAGGACAGCGAGATGAGGGGAAATGGTGGCCCACCGGAGATTGGTCGGAGGAGCTGTGGCAGGGACAGAGCTATGAGTGGTGGGCATATCATAGTTGGGTTCTGCAGAATATGGGCTTGCCATTGGCAAGGGACAGCAGGCAACCCATGGAACTCCAGCAAAACTTGGGACGGCTAGGAGGTCTGCAAAAGCCTTTTTTTGTACTTTCTTTGTTGTATCTAAAATAGAGCTTTTTAAAATGTATTACACTTCCTGCTTGTGAGATATATCACTGTCCATTAATAAAACAGTAGGAATTTTGCAAAATGTCCAATTAAAATTTAAACTATCGTGACTCAGGTAGGGCATGCAATTTTAAACCACTTTCCCATTTACTTTTATTATCAAATTTGCATTGTTCTCTTGGTATTCTTTGTTAAAAGCTTAACCTAGATAGGTTCATAAACTGACTTCTAAGCCGTTGAAGGCCATCTCCTACCTCTGTACATTGTGACAGTTTTTCAAAGTCACTAGTAGTTCATGTGTGCCATATAGATAACCTTGTGCTCACTCCTCTGGAGTCATTTATGAGACAGCACTGATTGGCTAAAATGCATGTCTGTCAAAAGAATTGAAATAAGGGGGTAATCTGCAGAGGCTTAGATACAAGGGTATCACCAAGGTAATACCACTCATAAGCTTACAGGTGGTGTTATACTCAGGGGTTGCAATGATTTAAAGCATGTGGACTTTGCACTAAATTTTCTCTATAAAAGTATATGAAACACACATTTTTTTCTTTTGTGATTCATATAGGGCATACAACTTTAAACAACTTTCCAATTCACTTTCAATTTGCTTTATTCTCATGATATCCTTCGTTAAAGGAGCAAACATTCACTACCAGTATCTAGCTGAACACATTGGGTGAGCCAATGACAAGAGGCATATATGTGCAGCCACCAATCAGGCACTAGCTTCAGTAGTGCATTGCTACTCCTGAACCTACCTAGCTATACTTTTCAAAAAAGAATAGCAAGAGAATGAAGTACATTTTATAACAGAAGCAAAATGGAAAGTTGTTTATATAATCTATTTGAAGCATGAAAATGTATTTTTTTACTTTTCATTTAAGAGCCAGTTGCACGTCCTGTTAGCTTCAAAATCTAAATAAACACCTTTAAATGAACCTTTCACACAGAAAAAAACATGTTTATATAGTGCTCCTTTGTATGCATTATAGCGATGTTTAGAGTTTTCTGTCCTTTTAAACACATCACCTATTTTGCAGGTAAAGAGGATGATTGGATGGCAGGATAATTGGTAGTAGTAATTCTAAACAGAGTTACTTCCAGGTACCCCCTTAGAAATCAAGCAAAGACCTTCCAAGTAATATTTCTAAATGCCTCCTTTTCATGTGATTTATAGTGAGCTCTGATTGTATTGTTCTTGTGTAGTCACTCAAATTAGTGTCTTACCAAGGAATAACTCAGAGAAGACAGAGCTGCATTTAGTCACTAACTGTTTATTATCCTAACTGAACTTGTTACCATATATGGTAGAAACACCAACAGCCAATCAATATTCTGTATGCAAATTAACACACACACATCACATGACATGTTAATAACATTACATCTTTCTTTTCATGAAATTTTAGAATATCACATTTATATTTTATATTATAGGTCCAGAATGTTTCTAGGTTTTACCATACGACCAGAATGTGTGAATTGAAAACCTGTTGTGAATGTTTCAGCCTTGTCAGTGTCTTCTTTCAGTTGTTCTGGGATTGCAGGTGTATTTGTGGTTGTGCTTGAGATTTCAAGGGTTGGCTCATGTGCTTCTAGTTGCGGTTCTTTAGTTTCCATCAGGTGTCGTCAGTTGCGACGGAGAACTTGATCATCACTGGTGCGGATGAGGTAAGATCTTTGTGTGTCTGCAGGCTGCAGAATAGTGGCAGGCACCCATTGACCACTGGCTTGCTGAAAACGAGTAGTATTTTCTTGTGTAAATGTGGACAAAGGTTGTGCAGTGCGATTATAGTAATGTCTTTGTTTAGCTTGTTTATGTTCTCTTTTCACATTTTTAATCAACTACCTGAGGCTACAGTTGTTCGCCAGTTGTAGGCAGGATAGAACGTAGACGTCTACTCATGAGCAATTGTGAGGGAGACTTGAATCCATTTACAGGGGTATTCCTGTGCTCCAGCAGGCTGAGGTACGGGTCCTTTCCTTTAGCTTTTGCTTTGTTTAGTATGGTCTTTGCTGTTTGCACTGTCTTTTCTGCAAGACGGGACTGGACGTTACATGTGCAAAGTCCCAATGAACTGCAAAGTTTTCAAAGACACCTGATTTATATTGCGGACCATTATCTGAAATTACCTTTTCAGGTATACCATGTCTTGCAAATATAGCCTTTAGCTTGCGGATTATGGTCGCTGATGTGGTTGAGTGGAGTCTTTCCAATTCAAAAAATCTGCTGTAGTAATCAACAGCGATTAAGTAGTCCTGTCCATTCCACATAAAAAGATCTGTTGCAATGATTTTCCATGGACGCTCTGGAATCTGATGAGAGATCATGGGCTCTTTAGGGTTAGACTTTCGGTGTTCTAGGCAGGTAGGGCATTTTTCGACCATATCCTCAATTTGTTTGTTCATTCCTGGCCAAAATAATATGTATATGGCTCTTTGCTTACTCCTCTCAATTCCCATATGCCCAGTGTGTATACACTCTAGCATATTTGGCCTCAGCACACCTGGGACAATCATTTTCTCACCTTTGAATAGGATCCCTTCAATCTCTCAAATTTCATCTCTGTGATTCCAGTATTTAACAGTATTTAACAAGGCTGGAAGAACATCTTTTCCTTACGTTAGGCCACCCAAATTTGATTATGTTTTTCAGCATAATGAGTTGAGGATCCTGTTCTGTAGCTGTTCGAATTTAAGTCAGTTTCCTGTCACTAATAGGGAGATTAGTTATGACTGTGTGAATCTGTGCATCCATTCCTTCATTCAGTGATTCAAGTGGTATTGATTTCCTGGACAGGGTGTCGGCTATTGGAATATCTTTTCCTGAACAATGTACTATTTCAATGTCATACCTCTGTAGTTGCAAGATCATTCTCTGAAGGAGTGGCGGTGCAGCTGCAAGGGCTTTCTTCATTATGGGTATTAAAGGTTTGTGGTCAGATTCAACAACAATCTTTCTGCCATAGACATACATGTGAAAACATTTGCATTCAAACACCACAGCATATAACTCCTTCTCAATTTGAGCATAGTTTTCTTCTGTTGGTGTGAGAGATTTAGAAGCATAGGCAATTGGCTTACCTTCTTGGAGCAATACAGCACCTAGGCCACTCTTTGACCTGCAGGCAGAGCTCTTTGCTAGGATCATAGTAACATAGAATGGGACCAGGTTCCTTTGTAATCAGCTCTTTCATTTTATCGAATGCTTTTTCGTGAGTTACGTCCCATACAAACTCATTTATCTGTTTCAGAAGCTGCCTCAATGGCGCATTAATCTCAGATAAGTTTGGTGAGAACTTGGACAGATAATTAACCATACCTAGGATGGTCTGACTTGTTCTTGGGAGGACGCATATCTTTTATGGCATTGATCTTCTCTGGATCCGGTTTGATGCCTTCATGTGTTAGCTTGTGCCCAAAATAACTGACCTCTGAGACACATATCACACTTTTCTCTGGGTTAAGGCGTACTTCTTTTTCACGGGTTCTCTTGAGTACGGCGTGCAAGTTTGCATCATGTTCCTCTTTTGATTTTCCAAACACGAGTATGTCGTCAAAAATGGCTGTTACCCCCTCAAGCCCTTCATAAGTCTCATCAATCTTTCTCTGAAATTCGTCTTGAGCTGAAATCAGTCCAAAGGGTAAACGGAGAAATCTGTATCTTCCAGCCACTGTATTAAATGTTGTTAGCTTGGATGATTCTTTTGAGAGTTTGATCACCCAGTATCCAGATTTTGTTTCCAGTACACTGAAGAATTGTGCTCCAGCAAGTTTTGGGGTGATGTCATCCAAAGTTGGAAGAGGGTAATGTGGCCTCTTGATTGCTTTATTCAAGTCTCTGGGATCTAAACAAACCCTGAGTTTTCCAGTGCAGGGTTTTTCCACAACTACCAGGGCATTGACCCAGTCAGTGGGTTCAAGCACTTTCACAATAATCCCTAATTTTTCCATATTGTCTAGCTCCTCCTTGAGGCGACTACGCAGCATAAATGGAATTCTCCTGGGTGGGTATACAACAGGGACGGCTGTGGGGTGTAGGTGTATAGTGCATTCACCTGGAAACTGTCCAATGCCTTGAAAAACATCAGAAAATTCCTGTATTATAGCACAAGGTTTATCTACATCTGCGCACACTGAGAAGACAATCTTAATTAACCCCATGTCTAGACATGCTCTCAAACCAAGTATAGGTGGGGCGTGTGTGTTGACAATGTAGAATTCAAGCACAGTTTTAGTGTCTTTGTATTTACATTTTAATTGACAGGTCCCTTTAACATCAAGCGGCTCACCACCATAGCCTGTAAGACGACGTGTTGTGGGCTTCAGTGCTACAGTGCTGAAGAGATTTTTAAATCTGTTGGTAGGAATTATATTTACCTGAGCATTAGTATCTAATTTAAATTATACTTCATCTGCTTGTGCACCTAACTCAATTTCTGCGAAAGCCTGTTCACATTATTTGTCTTTGTGCTATTTGTTAACTGCATCAATAAACAGTTCATCCAACTCTTCAATATTTGTGTTTTGAACTGTATGTACAGTTTTACGTGTATCTGGCGGCCTTGACTTACATGCCTTTGCAAAGTGGTTAAATTTATTGCATATTTTGCACTGACGTCTTTTGCAGGGCACGTGTCTTCCTGGCTGTGTTGAAGAGCACAACGACTGCATAGCCTGTCTTTTGTGATGCTTTTGTCACTTCCTTTCACAGTTGTCCGATGCTTTTCCTGGGCTGATGCTGTTTCTTTACTAAACACTGCATGAGCTGACTGGCTCTGGGTTGCCATTGCATGTGAGTTTATTGTCTTAAGCTGCTCTTGTGCAATTTTGTGTGACCGTGCTATATCAATAGCTTTTTCAAGTGTCAGATCAGCACCCTGATTAAGTAATTTCTCTCTGACTTTTGGAGAATTAGTGGCAAAAACAATGCGGTCTCGTACCATCTCATTACTGTTAACATATCCACAGTCTTTAACAAGCAATTTAAGTTCTGTTACAAAATGTTCAAATGCCTCATGTTCCCCCTGCATTTTTTCATGAACTTGTATCTTGCAAAGATTGGATTAGCTATGGGCATAACATATTCCTCAAATTTGTCATAATAAGACTTCAACTTTTTAGACTCCTCAAATGTTAATGTCCAAGTATTATAAACATCTCTCCCTTTTTCACCTACCCAGAGAAGCAAGTAGCTGCACAAATTTTCCTCAGGCTTGCCACAGAGAGGGCCAGAGAATATGAGCTGTACATGCTGGCCAAATCTCCTCCATGCATCTGGTAAATTTTTTGAGTCCCAATCCATCTGTGGCATAGGCACACCTGATAAATCCATCTTGCAGAAAGAAACCAGCTTCTGACACCATGGGGCCTATTTATCATATGTCTGTCGGACCTGATCCGACAGTGTGGATCAGGTCCGACAGTGCGGATCAGGTCTGACAGACATCGCTGAATGCGGAGAGCAATACACTCTCCGTATTCAGCATTGCACCAGCAGCTCTTGTGAGCTGCTGGTGCAACGCCGCCCCCTGCAGACTCCGCCAGCAGGGGGTGTCAATCAACCCAATCGTACTAGATCGGGTTGATTTCTGGCGATTCCTGTCCGCCTCATCAGAGCAGGCAGACAGGGTTATGGAGCAGCGGTATTTAGACCGCTGCTCCATAACTTGTGTTTCTGGCGAGTCTGAAGACTCGCCAGAAACACGGGCCCACAAGCTCCTTGCGGAGCTTGATAAATGGGCCCCCATGTATTGTTCTTGTGTAGTCACTCAAATTAGTATCTTACCAAGGAATAACTCAGAGAACACAGAGCTGCATCTAGTCACTAACTGTTTATTCTCCTAACTGAACTTGTTACCATATATGGTAGAAACACCAACAGCCAATCAATATTCTGTATGCAAATTGACAAACACATCACATGACATGTTAATAACATTACACTGATGACTTTCTACAAAATGATTCACTAAATCTTAATTCCATAGCCCAATCACTGGGGAAAAACCAGATCAACAAGGGAAATGTTTTATCTCTACTATATAGGTGGTATTGGATTCATCTGAGAGTATTTTAACGGGATATGAAACCCAAACATGTTGTGATTCAGACAATTAGTTTCCAATTTATTTCTATTATCAAATGTGCATTCTTTATAGTATCATGAGAAGGATTTTAAACAAATATTGGGCGATACTTAAAGCAGACCCCATATTGGGAGATTCACTCCCATGTAAACCTAGAATGATTTTTAGAAAAACAAAAATTTTAAAGCAATTCTGGCACCTAGTGCTCATGATGCAAATAGAAAACAATGCCCCACACAAAAGAATCTGAATGGAGGAAAGATATCAGGTTTTTTCCCCTGTTACTCCTGCAAGGCCTGTAAACATAGTGACAAAAGAAATGCAGTAAATGTCCATAAGTCAGGAGAAGAAATTATCATCAAAGACTGTATAAGATGCACCACTAAAGGGGTAATTTATGTTCTCAAATGCACATGTCATTTGATGTACTTTGGAGAAACTGACGTCTAGATTTAGAGTTGGGCGGTAGCCATCAAAACCAGCGTTAGAGGCTCCTAATGCTGGTTTTTACCGCCCTCTGGTATTTGGAGTCAGTCAGGAAAGGGTCTAACGCTCACTTTGCAGCCGCGACTTTTCCATACCGCAGATCCCCCTACGCCATTTGCGTATCCTATCTTTTCAGTGGGATCTTTATAACGCCGGTATTTAGAGTCGTGGCTGAAGTGAGCGTTAGAAATCTAACGACAAAACTCTAGCCGCAAAAAAAAGTCAGTAGTTAAGAGCTTTCTGGGCTAACGCCGGTTTATAAAGCTCTTAACTACTGTGCTCTAAAGTACACTAACACCCATAAACTACCTATGTACCCCTAAACCGAGGTCCCCCCACATCGCCGCCACTCTATTACATTTTTTAACCCCTAATCTGCCATCCGCACGCCGCCACAAGCTACGTTATACTTATGTACCCCTAATCTGCTGCCCCTAACACCGCCGACCCCTATATTATATTTATTAACCCCTAATCTGCCCCCCTCAACGTCGCCTCCACCTGCCTACACTTATTAACCCCTAATCTGCTGACCGGACCGCGCCGCTATTATAATAAAGTTATTAACCCCTAATCCGCCTCACTCCCGCCTCAATAACCCTATAATAAATAGTATTAACCCCTAATCTGCCCTCCCTAACATCGCCGACACCTAGCTTCAAGCATTAACCCCTTATCTGCCGACCGGAGCTCACCGCTACTCTAATACATTTTTTAACCCCTAAAGCTAAGTCTAACCCTAACACTAACACCCCCCTAAGTTAAATATAATTTAAATCTAACGAAATAAATTAACTTATTAAATAAATTATTCCTATTTAAAGCTAAATACTTACCTGTAAAATAAACCCTAATATAGCTACAATATAAATTATAAATATATTGTAGCTATTTTAGGATTAATATTTATTTTACAGGCAACTTTGTAATTATTTTAACCAGGTACAATAGCTATTAAATAGTTAATAACTATTTAATAGTTACCTAGTTAAAATAATTACAAAATTACCTGTAAAATAAATCCTAACCTAAGTTACAATTAAACCTAACATTACACTAGCAATAAATAAATTAAATAAAATACCTACAATTATCTACAATTAAACCTAACACTACACTATCAATAAATTAATTAAATAAAATACCTACAATTATCTACAATTAAACCTAACACTACACTATCAATAAATTAATTAAATACAATACCTACAAATAAATACAATGAAATAAACTAACTAAAGTACAAAAAATAAAAAAGAACTAAGTTACAAAAAATAAAAAAATATTTACAAACATTAGAAAAATATTACAACAATTTTAAACTAATTACACCTACTCTAAGCCCCCTAATAAAATAACAAAGCCCCCCAAAATAAAAAAATGCCCTACCCTATTCTAAATTAAAAAAGTTCAAAGCTCTTTTACCTTACCAGCCCTGAAAAGGGCCCTTTGCGGGGCATGCCCCAAAGAATTCAGCTCTTTTGCCTGTAAAAAAAAACATACAATACCCCCCCCACAACATTACAACCCACCACCCACATACCCCTAATCTAACCCAAACCCCCCTTAAATAAACCTAACACTAAGCCCCTGAAGATCTCCCTACCTTGTCTTCACCTCACCGGGTTCAGCGATCGGTCCAGAAGAGGGTCTGAAGTCTTGATCCAAGAGGCGGCTGAAGAACTCCATCATCGGGCTGAAGTCGGAAGTCCATCATCGGGATGAAGTCTTCTATCAAGCGGCATCTTCAATCTTCTTTCTTCCGGAGCGGAGCGGAGCCATCTTCTTCCCAGCCGACGCGGATCCAACCTCTTCAACCAACGCCTACTCGCCGAATAACGGTTCCTTTAAATGACGTCATCCAAGATGGCGTCCCTCGAATTCCGATTGGCTGATAGGATTCTATCAGCCAATCGGAATTAAGGTAGGAATATTCTGATTGGCTGATGGAATCAGCCAATCAGATTCAAGTTCAATTGTAGCTATATTAGGGTTTATTTTACAGGTAAGTATTTAGCTTTAAATAGGAATAATTTATTTAATAATAGTTAATTTATTTCGTTAGATTTAAATTATATTTAAGTTAGGGGGGTGTTAGGGTTAGAGTTAGACTTAGCTTTAGGGGTTAATACATTTATTATAGTAGCGGTGAGATCCGGTCGGCAGATTAGGGGTTAATTATTGTAGGTAGGTGGAGGCAACGTTGTGTGGGGCAGATTAGGGGTTAATAAATATAATATAGGGGTCGGCGGTGTTAGGGGCAGCAGATTAGGGGTACATAGGGATAATGTAGGTTGCTGCGGTGTACGGAGCGGCAGATTAGGGGTTAATAATAATATGCAGGGGTCATCGATAGCGGGGGCGGCAGATTAGGGGTTAATAAATATAATATAGGGATCGGCGGTGTTAGGGGCAGCAGATTAGGGGTACATAGGGATAACGTAGGTTGCTGCGGTGTACGGAGCGGCAGATTTGGGGTTAATAATAATATGCAGGGGTCAGCGATAGCGGGGGCGGCAGATTAGGGGTTAATAAGTGTAAGGTTAGGGGTGTTTAGACTCGGGGTTCATGTTAGAGTGTTAGGTGCAGACATAGGAAGTGTTTCCCCATAGAAAACAATGGGGCTGCGTTAGGAGCTGAACGCTGCTTTTTTGCAGGTGTTAGTTTTTTTTCCAGCTCAAACGGCCCCATTGTTTTCTATGGGGGAATCGTGCACAAGCACGTTTTTGAAGCTGGCCGCGTCCGTAAGCAACGCTGGTATTTAGAGTTGCAGTGGTGGTAAATATGCTATACACTCCCTTTTTGGAGCCTAACGCAGCCATTCTGTGAACTCTAAAAACCAGCGGTATTTAAAAGGTGCGGGAGAAAAAAAGCATGCGTAGCTAACGCACCCCTTTGGCCGCCAAACTCTAAATCTAGCCGTGAGAGAATGATTAGAGATAGGATAAGGGAGTACCTCCTGTGTATTGAGAAGGGATTTGAGGATACTAATCTCTATAAACATGTCAAATAAATACATAGTAGCAATACCAAGGATTTAAAAAATTTTATGACAATTATTTTGATGTTTTGTATGTATGTTTTTATATGTGTTTATTAAATCTGGATATAAGCCACTATTTTTCCATTTATGATTGGACATTGATTAATCTCGTTCCTATTACTTATTACTACTATTGATTTGGAACTGTTCTTGTATATTGCTTTATTAGCATTTGCACTTTTATATTGAAGGTATATACCTCTCACTTAATAATTATAATTATATATCTATTAATACACCGGTCACATTATAGTATTTTATGGGATTTAATAACTTCCATATCCACCTTTAGCTATAGCGCTCCTGTTTCTGTATCTTTGTATTTATTGGCGAGATACCTAGTTAGGTGTCTGGAGCGCTACATGACCGGAAATAGTGCGGCCATCTAGTGCTCTTGCAAATGGACAACATCCTTGCAAAACTACTTTCATATAATTCTCAAGACATGTGCACACTCCTGAGCCAACGTCCCTGCATTTCAACAAAAGAGGATGAAGAAAGTTTCATAATAGAAGTAAATTAGAACGTTGTTTAACATTTTATGCTCTATCTGAATCATGAAAGAAAAAAAAAAATGGTTTTATTAATTTAATTTGCATATATATATTCAATTCCATATATATACTAAACATGCTTTGATGAAGATAAAGATAAGTGTATGCTGCTGTGGGTGGACTAATCTCAGTAAGCTAAAGGCAGAAGAAATGGGCTACATCAGGGGTATCGAGCTCTTGGTATCCGGGGGCCACTAGTCAAGTGCTCTTCTCCCATGGGAGCTACTTGAACAGAGTAAGTGCTCTGGAACTGGATATACTAGAGACTGGAAGTGACATTTACCCAAGTAGTAGTGTATGGTAGGAGCAGTAATCCACAGTAGACATACACAGTGTATAATTATCTTGTAAGTACCAAGTGAAGTGATAGTTCTGGAACTGAAGAGAAAGTGACATTTATCCAAGCAGCACATAATGGCAGTCTACACTGTACAAACATTGCTTGTCTTTATATTTATCTTGTGAGCCTATATAAAACATCAAATTGTTACACCACTGAACCCTAAAAAAAATTGATGGGGTCAAATGAATCATTTACCTAATAAACAATGAAGGGTCAGATTAAACTATTTTGAGGGCAGCATATGGCCCCAGGGCCGGCAATTTGAGACCACTGGGCTACATCCTTTTCTAAGCTGGTTCGCAACAATAATGTCTCAGATGTTTCGAGGATAGGATGTGTATGCTTTGTTAGATAACTGAATAACAACACAACTATTCAACCACTAAGAAATTGTGTCTATCAATGAAAGTCATTTAATTATTATATTTAAATAATTTATTAGGGCCAGACAAAACAGTGATATACTGGTAAAGGTAACACTGCAATATTAGTTACTTTATAAACAACATAAAAGGTTTACTTTCTGGGATTCACTGTCTGATACCCACCAGGTCTTATTTTAAGAGGAAAATATAAAAAGTATTAGATATATTTGTTGAAATGGAGAGTCTATTTCCAGAAGAACATGCACTAATTCCCAGAAATATATCAGTGGAAGAATTGCCAATTAGTATACAACTGCCCTTAATTAGGTAGCAAAGTTTAAAATGCAGATGATCTGTATCGCATGCTTTCTTTTGATCATTCTTAAGCAGAAAAAGGGAAAGCTGAAAGGTTAAAAGCTGTGAATATAAAATTACTTTAATTTTGTACATGTGTTAGTTTTGCTCAAAATAGCTTGGAATATTAAGTCTTAAATCAGTATTGTAATGAGAGTTGTTTTGTTTGTCAAATAATTCATTTGTTGCCTAAATAAAATATAAGAAACTAGTCTCAGGTATGCATGATTCCTACATTTTAAAGAATATTATGAGTTTTGAGCAATATAGGGATTTTAACGACCGTCACAAAAGCGGCATTATTTCACCTCCCTATAGCGCTGGTATTACAGGATTTGAAAAAGCAGGCTTGTGCGGGCGATATGGTGCCGTTGAACTCCATACTGCACCGAAAACAAGCGCTCCTTTGACGTGCTCGTGCACGATTTCCCTATAGACATCAATGGGGAGAGCTGTAAAAAAAAAAAAGCTTAATACCTGCGATGCGGAAACAAAAGCTCTGTAACGCAGCCCCATTGATGTCTATGGGGAAAAAGAAAATCTAACACCTAACATAAACCCTGAGTCTAAACACCCCTAATCTGCTGCCCCTGACATCGCCGCCACTAACATACAGTTATTAACCCCTAATCTGCCGCCCCCAATATCGCCGCCGCCTACATAAAACTATTAACCCCTAATCTGCCGCTCCCGATGTCGCCACCACTATACTAAAGTTATTAACGCCTAAACCTCTGGCCTCCAACATCACTACAACTAAATAAATCCATTAACCCCTAAACCTAACCCTAACGTAAGCCTAAGCCTAACCCTAACACCCACTAACTTTAACATAATAAAAATATAGCTAAATTAAATTTACAATTATTAACTAATTAAACCTATTAACCCCTAAACCGCCAGCCCCCTCATCGCAACAAGCTAGATTAAAATATATTAACCCTAACCCTAATCCCCCCTAATTTTAACATAATTAAAATAGAGCTAAACTAAAGTTACAATTATTAACTAAATAATACCTATTTAAAACTAAATACATTTAACAATATAACACTAATAGTTATATTGTAGCTAGCTTAGGTTTTATTTTTATTTCACAGGTAAGTTTGTATTTATTTTAACTAGGTAGACTAGTTAGTAAATAGTTATCAAAAATAAAAAAGAATTACACCTAATCTAATAGCCCCCCTAAAATAAAAAAACCTAGCCTACAATAAACTACCAATGGCCCTTAAAAGGGCCTTTTGTGGGGCATTGCCCCAAATAATTCAGCTCTTTTACCTGTAAAAAAAATACAAACACCCCCCCAACAGTAAAACCCACCACCCCACAACCAAAACCCCCAAATAAAATAACTATCTAAAAAAACCTAAGCTCCCCATTGCCCTGAAAAGGGAATTTGTATGGGCATTGCCCTTAAAAGGGCATTTTGTTCTTTTACATGCCCAGACCCTAATCTAAAAATAAAAACCCACCCAAAAAAGCCCTTAAATAAACCTAACATTAACCCCCGACGATCCACTTAAAGTTATTGAAGTCCCGCTTGAAGGATCCATCCAGCCGGCAATACGTCTTCATCCAGGCGGTCTCTTCGATCTTCATCCAGCCAGCGAAGTCCTCATCCAGGCGGCAAGAAGTCTTCATCCAGAAAGTATCTTCTATCTTCATCCATCCGGCGCGAGCGGGTCCATCCTGGAGACATCCGGCACAGAGCATCCTCTTCATACGGTTGCCGCTGTAAACTGGAACTTCAATGCAAGTGACTTCATACAAGATGGCATCCCTTGCATTCCTATTGGCTGAAAGATTTCAATCAGCCAATAGGATTATTGCTGCTAAAATCCAGCTCTCATTCTATTGGCTGTAGTAAGTGCAATAAGTAAGTATGACCAGTAATTGCAATAGGTAAGTATGACCAGGAAGTGCAATAGGTTAGTATGACCAGGAAGTGCAATAGGTTAGTATGACCAGTAAGTGCATAAGGTAAGTATGACCAGCAAGTGCAATAGGTATGTATGACCAGCAAGTGCAATTGGTAAGTATTACCAGCAAGTGCAATAGGTAAGTATGACCAGTAAGTGCAATAGGTAAGTATGATTAGCAAGTGCAATAGGTAAGTATGACCAGTAAGTGCAATATGTAAGTATGACCAGTAAGTGCAATAGGTAAGTATGATTAGCAAGTGCAATAGGTAAGTATGACCAGCCGATACTATATGAAGGTATTAGAATTAGCTACTACTGGTAAGTTATATTCAGCAGGTGATATAGTTAGGCATGGCCCCAAGTACAATAGAAAGGTTATGGTCAGCAGTTATGGATGCAGGTAATATAAGAAAGTATGCTAAGCACGTACTATATGCAACAATATCCTGCAGGTGCAATAAGCAGAACTATCCAGCAGGGCAGGATCAAGATGACAAAAACAACCTACCAACAGGTTTCAAGAGAACAACAATGTATCAAGGAGATATTTATATACACCAATAAAGCACTAGTCAAATGCCTTCATTTGCTTGGCTACTTAGGGCAGACACCAGTATGGCCTCCAAAATGTGCTGCAACATGTAAATAGTGTTATCTGATGGATTGAAAATGGTTATGAGTGGTTTAAATACAAAGTTTCTGAAAGTGCAGAGTCATTAAAAAACATTTTTGTTCCGGTTTATTGTAATGACTTACATTTACTAACTGCACTACATAAACCCATTCATAGAGCTCTTCTAACAGGCTGGAATTGGAACCCAGAATAGATGCTAATAGTGGGATAGGTATTATTGCTTAAACTGCTTTATGATTTGGTTGGCATGGTGAATATGTTGCCCAGCACTCATTTATTGTATGGGTTCGATATGGCTATGTTAATTTCATTTCTAAATATCATGATGGCAGAGAAACAGATCTGGGGAAATGGCTTATGGTGCAAGAGATACAGGAGAGGAGCTTAAAGGGTTAGTAAACACCAAAAATGTTATTGTTTAAAAAGATAGATAATCCCTTTATTTACCTTCCCAAGTTTTGCATAACCAACACTGTTATATTAATATACTTTTTACCTCTGTGATTACCTGGTATCTAAGCCTCTGCAGACTGCCCCCTTATTTCAGTTCTTTTGACAGACTTTCATTTTAGCCAATCAGTGCTTACTCATAAATAAGTCCATGTGCATGAGCACATTGTTATTTATATGAAACACATGAACTAACGCTCTCTAGCTGTGAATAACTGTCAAATGTATTCAGATAAGAGGCAGCCTTCAAGGACTTAGAAATTAGCATATGAGCCTACCTAAGTTTAGCTTTCAACTAAGAATACCAAGAAAACAATTTAGAAAGTTGTTTAAAATGACATGCCCTATCTGAATCATGAAAGTTTAATTTGGACTTTACTGTTGCCGCCGTAAACTGGAACTTCAATGCAAGTGACGTGATTGAGCTCTCATCCTATTGGCTGATTGGAGTCATACTAACCTATTGCACTTACTGGTCATACTTACCTATTGCACTTACTGGTCATACTTACCTATTGTACTTATTGATCATACTTACCTATTGCACTTACTGTACATACTTACCTGCTATCCTAAGAAAACAGTAACATGTAATATGGGTAGGGCCTTTGGTTCTTATCTACCGTCAAATTATATGTTTCTATGTTATCTATTGCACTTACTGGTCATAGTTACCTATGCACTTGCTGGTACCTACTGACCATAGCTATCTATAGTACCTGCTGGTCATACTTACCTATTGCACATGCTGGCCATACCTGCTGACCATAAGTTTTCTATAGTACCGGATGACCATAGCTATATATAGTACCTGCTGACCATAACATACCTATAGTACTTGATGACCATATCTTGTCAATGGTACCTACTGGTTATACCTGTCATACTTGGCTATTGCACCTGAAGGTCATATCTACAGTTCATACCGCCTATAGTACCTACTGGAGATACTGGCAGGAACACTTACAAAAAAAACTGTGAAAAATGTAGATGAAGCAATGCTTAATGAATGTACATTTGCAATACAACCAAGCCACTCAGAAATCTTACAATCATCTATAATCCAGATAAGTCTCAAATGCAGCTTACAGCAGCCATCTCATAAAGATCTGGTATATCTCTGGGCTGCTTTACAAAGATGTTGCATCTACCAAAGAGAACAATTGGTCTGTTTAGCAAGGTATAATAAGTATGTTTTCAGGTAGGTAGGGAAATCCATTTGACAGATTTCATGTCAAGAAAGCAAGAAAGCAATTCACCTATTTAACTGCTCCCATATTAGTGCTTGCAGAGAATCATCAGAGCAAGGAACATATTCCTTCTTTTTTTTGTCTCATAATTTACATGTTTTTGACATAAAACAAGATGAACACATAAGTTGATTAAATAAGATTATTTCAAATGAAATAGTTTGTTTAATTAAAACTATTAATGCTTATATTTAAATACCAAAAGGTTTATTTTGAATCAAAATTGTATTTTTAAATTTTTATTTGGGCCTCTTTTATATCCATTTTTAAAAAATCAGTTGGTGCAGATGGTGTAGTGTGTAGATGAATACACACTGACTGGGCTGAATATCTCTCTGTCCCACGGTGTTACATTCTGTCAGATGTAGATTGGGGGTGGATCTAATATTAGCTGGGGAATGACTGGTTTATTATCTAGCCCTGTGTACCATGTACTGAGCCCCTCACCACCAACACTTCTCAAAGGACACCACCTGCAAATTCAAAATAACATTAGTATATAATTGGTGTTTACAATAGCTGATAGTATTTCCATAAATAGTTTGAAATACAAATTGTTTACTATGAACTATAGCCATCAATGGTTTACATATCTTATACTTTATAAATATTTAGTTATCTAACATTCTAAAATGCAATGCTAACATTGCAGTAATATACTTAGTACTGGAAAACAAATAGTTAATCATTCCCCATTTATCTTAGTTATATTCAATGTGCTGCAGATAAACCTCTCCATGGATCATACCATTTTATTCATGTAACTTTTTGATTTTATTGTAAGTCATAAATATTTTTGTAATTACTACTTTTTATTTAATCATTCTTATATTTAAAGGGACAGTAAAATCATACTTAAAATTTAGGCGTGCATTTGTCAGTTTCATTAACTACCGAATGTGGAAGAAGGCGGCTACTCTTGGCATTCAGCTCTTTCCAGAGTGGGATTTCTTCTTGTGAAAGTGCACCACACTAGGATCTGAACATATCTTAGTGTGTGAACTTTCACAAGAAGAAAACCCGTTTCTGGAAAGAGACGAAGGCGAGCGATCACTTTCTTCCAAATTACGCAGTTAAGAAAACTGATGAATGTCATGTTTCAGATAGAGCATGCAATTGTAAACAAATTTCGATTTACTTTCTGATTTACTTCTATTTTAATATTTACTTTGCTCTTTTGGTATCCTTTATTGAAAAGCATACCTATATAGGCGAAGGTGCAGCAGTGCACTACTGGAAGTTAGCTGGTGGTTGGTTTATGTCTTTTATCATTGGCTCACCCAATGTGTTAAGCTAGCTCCCAGTAGTTCAAATTGCTCCTTCAGCAAAGGATACCAAGATAATTAATCAAATTTAATAATAGAAGTAAAATTGAAAGTTGTTTAAAAGTGTATGCTCTGTCAGAATGTTTGAAATAATAATTTGGGGCTTTATGTCACTTCAATTTAACCTTTTATCATACAAAAATATATGTTTTTAAATTGTCCAAATACTGCCTCTTCTTATGCATTGTATAAATGTGTAGAACTTTTTGTCCCTTAAAATTAAGACAGGACAGAGGTGTTTTGAGAAGTAAAGTACTGTGAAATTTGATCTGTGAGTTAAGATACCAGATGTGCCAATGATGAGGTAAAAAAACAACTTTCCCTGTTACCAACACTACAAAAAAAGAAAATACCAAGGGCAAGATTACATATGCAGCGTCGCCCGCAAAAGCTGGCGACCCCGGTTTTTATGCAGTTTTGGAATCACATATACAGCGCCGCATATAAATTATATTTTACCCGCTGGCTGATTTGATTCTTCAAATTCAAATAAACTATATTAACCCCTTACTAACTGCACTACATAAACCCACATCGCAAAACATCTAAGTAACCTATTAACCCCTAAACCGCCATCACCCCACAACACAATATACCTTAATAAACTATTAAACCCTAATCCGCCATTCCCCCATATCGCAAAGAACCTATTTAAACTATTAACCCCTAAACCGCCATTCCCCACAAATGCAATAAACTAAATTAACCTATTAACCCCTAATCTGTCAAACCCACACAACACAATAATCCTATTAAAACTATTAACCCCTAAACTGCCTAACCCACACAACGCAAATAACTAATTAAATTACTAGATTACAGAAAATAATAAACAAAATTATCCAAAATAAAGAAAATTAAACCTAATCCCCATGAAAATAAAAACACCCCCTAATCTAATGCTAAACTACCAATAGCCCTTAAAAGGGTATTTTGAAGGGCATTGCCCTAAGTTAAACAGCTCTTTTCCTTAAAAAACACTAAGTCCCCCCTCTAACAGTAAAACCCTCCCACCCACCAAACCCCTAAAAATAAAAATAATAAAACTAAAAAAAAACTAAAGAGGCATTTGTATGGGCATTGTCCTTAAAAATTACTGGCGGTGCGGATTTCAGCACTTGCGCTGAAGCCTGAGCCGTATATGTATTCTCGCCCCAAATGTCTTTATGGTACACTAGAGGACCTAACAAATGTATCCATAGTTTAGGAGCCAGCTCTACAATTTAGGAGTAATAATTTTACCTAGTCCAATATTAATCCAGTATGACTATAACTCAAGACAAATTGCTGCACAGTCACACAGCTATTACACAGACCACCAGACTTTTCAATTTACTTCAATAATCAAATTTATTTAGTTACCTTGGTATTCTTTTTTTTTTTTTTTTTTTACTTTGCATACAGCTTTATATTAACATATAGTATTTGGTCATTTAGGGTAACTATTTAATGTTAAGAAGTGGCTGTGGTTCAAATAAGAGTGGAATTTTTTTTTTTTTTTACTTTGCATACAGCTTTATATTAACATATAGTGTTTGGTCACTTAGGTTAACTATTTAACGTTAAGAAGTGGCTGTGGTTCAAATAAGAGTGGAATGGGTTGTGTTCAGTCCATGTTGTCTTTGTAGATCAAAAAAACAATGGTTGCTATTTATGGTAATACTGAAACAGTATAATATTGTTCAATAAAATATATAAATAAAGCAAACAAGAACCTTCTGGTTGGAGATGAGCAAAAGAAGAGGAGAGATACAGAAAAATGGGAGGAAAAAAAAGAAAAAAAGAAAAAGGAGGGGAACTGGACCAAGAGGCTGACAAAAGGGGGAGGGAACAAAAGAGGATGGACCTAGAGGACCTAACAAATGTATCCATAGTCTAGGAGCCAGCTCTACAATTTAGGAGTAATAATTTTACCTAGTCCAATATTAATCCAGTATGACTATAACTCAAGACAAATTGCTGCACAGTCACACAGCTATTGCACAGACCACCAGACTTTTCAATTTACTTCAATAATCAAATTTATTTAGTTACCTTGGTATTCTTTTTTTTACTTTGCATACAGCGTTAAATATTAACATATAGTATTTGGTCATTTAGGGTAACTATTTAACGTTAAGAAGTGGCTGTGGTTCAAATAAGAGTGGAATTTTTTTTTTTTTACTTTGCATACAACTTTATATTAACATATAGTGTTTGGTCATTTAGGGTAAATATTTAACGTTAAGAAGTGGCTGTGGTTCAAATAAGAGTGGAATGGGTTGTGTTCAGTCTATGCTGTCTTTGTAGATCAACAAAACAATGGTTGCTATTTATGGTAATACTGAAACAGTATAATATTGTTCAATAAAATATATAAATAAAGCAAACAAGAACCTTCTGGTTGGAGATGAGAAAAAGAAGAGGAGAGATACAGAAAAATGGGAGGAAAAAAAGAAAAAATTAAAAAGGAGGGGAACTGGACCAAGAGGCTGACAAAAGGGGGAGGAAACAAGAGAGGATGGTGGTGTTGATATATCTTTCTAGGTATGTTGAGGGCCTAGGTGTCCTGATTTCCTATTTGTGTTTGTAAGGATTCTCAATAAAATGTAATAACCTTAGAGTGACATAGTTTACTTTGTCTAAGGTATGAGTACTCTTCGAGTACCATCAATTCTTGGGTTCTTACCGTTCATTTGGCACAATAACGCAGTGTACTTTCACTAGTAATAACATTTAACACAACACACACATTTTAATAGTAAGTCCATACTATTATAGATAGTCACATTCACTAATAATCTTAAAACCCCCCACCTAGAATATAGGCACATCAGCACAAATTCTGCCACATATAAGCAGCAACATACAGGGAGTGCAGAATTATTAGGCAAGTTGTATTTTTGAGGATTAATTTTATTATTGAACAACAACCATGTTTTCAATGAATCCAAAAAACTCATTAATATCAAAGCTGAATAGTTTTGGAAGTAGTTTTTAGTTTGTTTTTAGTTATAGCTATTTTAGGGGGATATCTGTGTGTGCAGGTGACTATTACTGTGCATAATTATTAGGCAACTTAACAAAAAACAAATATATACCCATTTCAATTATTTATTTTTACCAGTGAAACCAATATAACATCTCAACATTCACAAATATACATTTCTGACATTCAAAAACAAAACAAAAACAAATCAGTGACCAATATAGCCACCTTTCTTTGCAAGGACACTCAAAAGCCTGCCATCCATGGATTCTGTCAGTGTTTTGATTTGTTCAACATCAACATTGCGTGCAGCAGCAACCACAGCCTCCCAGACACTGTTCAGAGAGGTGTACTGTTTTCCCTCCTTGTAAATCTCACATTTGATGATGGACCACAGGTTCTCAATGGGGTTCAGATCAGGTGAACAAGGAGGCCATGTCATTAGATTTTCTTCTTTATACCCTTTCTTGCCAGCCATGCTGTGGAGTACTTGGACGCGTGTGATGGAGCATTGTCCTGTATGAAAATCATGTTTTTCTTGAAGGATGCAGACTTCTTCCTGTTCCATTGCTTGAAGAATGTGTCTTCCAAAAAACTGGCAGTTGGACTGGGGGTTGAGCTTGACTCCATCCTCAACCCGAAAAGGCCCCACAAGCTCATCTTTGATGATACCAGCCCAAACCAGTACTCCACCTCCACCTTGCTGGCGTCTGAGTCGGACTGGAGCTCTCTGCCCTTTACCAATCCAGCCACGGGCCCATCCATCTGGCCCATCAAGACTCACTCTCATTTCATCAGTCCATAAAACCTTAGAAAAATCAGTCTTGAGATATTTCTTGGCCCAGTCTTGACGTTTCAGCTTGTGTGTCTTGTTCAGTGGTGGTCGTCTTTCAGCCTTTCTTACCTTGGCCATGTCTCTGAGTATTGCACACCTTGTGCTTTTGGGCACTCCAGTGATGTTGCAGCTCTGAAATATGGCCAACTGGTGGCAAGTGGCATCTTGGCAGCTGCACGCTTGACTTTTCTCAGTTCATGGGCAGTTATTTTGCGCCTTGGTTTTTCCACACGCTTCTTGCGACCCTGTTGACTATTTTGAATGAAACGCTTGATTGTTCGATGATCACGCTTCAGAAGCTTTGCAATTTTAAGAGTGCTGCATCCCTCTGCAAGATATCTCACTATTTTTGACTTTTCTGAGCCTGTCAAGTCCTTCTTTTGACCCATTTTGCCAAAGGAAAGGAAGTTGCCTAATAATTATGCACACCTGATATAGGGTGTTGATGTCATTAGACCACACCCCTTCTCATTACAGAGATGCACATCACCTAATATGCTTAATTGGTAGTAGGCTTTCGAGCCTATACAGCTTGGAGTAAGACAACATGCATAAAGAGGATGATGTGGTCAAAATACTCATTTGCCTAATAATTCTGCACTCCCTGTATATGCTAAATCACTTGAGAGTGATGAAGCATAACTGTAAAAAGCTGACAGGAAAATATCACCTGAGAATCTCTATGTAAAAAAAGGAATATATTTTACCTCACAATTTACTCAGCTCACCAGAATAAGTATTCTGTAAAAAGTTATCTTTCAGTTACTGCCCAGCTGCAGGTTTAAAAACAAAAAAAAGGAAAAAATAAGCAGCAGCCAATCAGGATCAGCAGTGCTGAGGTCATTAACTCTTTTACTGTGATCTCATGAGATTTCACTTAACTCTCATGAGATTTCATAGTAAACTTCCTTAAACTGAATAGGGAAATAAGATGAGTGTGCATGAGGCTCTCTCCCTTCCAGGTCCCGGGACAGGCATACTGATTTGCTGCTTAAAGTCCTTTACAATGGGGTGTGAATACTTAGGACATTTTGAGGTAAAATATCTTCCTTTTTTACATAGAGATGTTCAGGTGATATTTTCTAGTCATCTTTTTACAGCTATGCTGCATAACTTTCAAGTGTTTAAACATTTGGGTATCATGGCCCTTTAATTGTCACAATTAGCAAAAACACACACATAGCACAAGTTCACTAGCAGCAATCATTCAGCACAACAAACGAGGGATATCTTTACAAGATGTACCAACACATACTATATATATAGCAATACTAATTAGCAATAATTTTCCTGAGATTTAGAATACTAACAGAAGTTGATAGTGAGCCATGTTTTAAAAAAAAACTAATAACAACAAACGGCAACAGCCAATAACCTTACAGCAGAAGTTATAGATTAGGACGTGATTGGTCAGCAAAACTGAGTTCATAAATGACATACACGTTAAAGACACAACATAACCTTTCGCGATTCAGATATCATCAAAGATTATTTAAAGCGATATATTGGGAAAGCAATCAATTGTGTAAAGTAAATAAAACATTGGTAAATAGATCAAGGATCACAACATATAGTAATTATGATAGCTTTATAGCATATTTAATATTGATTCCACACATTACACAAATGGATTACACGATTCATTTGTAAAAGACAATTACAGGTTTGTAAACAGTCCATGATTGGAACAAATATTCTCTTTTTATTTGTATGGAAACATATGGTAGTGTAGGATAACGAGTATATAGCTTTTTCAAAGAGTTGTATAAAAGTTACTACATTATGATTATAGGATGATACAAATGCTTTTTGCTACTAAGCAATCAAGGGAAATTGGATACAACACTCGTAAGGGATGTGTGTAAAAGCTACAGTTTGATAGGATGTAAGCTATTTAAAAGCTTGTGCTTCCTGGCATAGGATAGATGCCTGAGGAAACGGCTGGTTAAGCTGAGAAACGCGTAGCAATTGTTTTATTGCTTTCGGGAATTATACAGCCATAAAGTATTTTACATTTTAATTGTAACAATTTTACTATCAATTGCAACTGGAAGCACAAGTATTTTTATGTATCCTGCATCAGAGGGAGCAGAGGGAGATCATACCACACCCACAGTCAGTGAGCTGGGACACTGAGAGATCCCAGTCTGCGTGATTTAGCATATAGGGTACTGTGTTTCTTGTGAGTATGGATGATAACCACGTTATGTGAATATTATCTGCAATTTTCACGGTGTTACACTAGGAGGCGCCCTCTGTTGTGTTTTTCATTGACAGGAATAGTCACAGACAGATATCCCCAGCAATCTCAACTCAAACAAGAAAACTTTTAAAATCCCTGCAAGGTAACACCACTGACTTCCTCTTGAATCAAGCAATGTGTGAAAATATTTTCCACTTTTGTTAGTTCATTTTAAAATCTTCATTCTCTCAATCTGTTTTATCAGTAGATTATCTGCTCTTACACCTTTAAACTATAAAAACCTGCATTTACTCACAAATATTCACTCTCATCTTACAACAGACTCACATTGACATCCCCAGAAATCTCCCACTTCTCACCCAACCCTCCCTTCTATCCCCCATCCTATCATTTACTCATTGATATAACCCCCTTCTTTAATTGATATGAAGTGCAATTATCACTTTACCTGACTCACTGCAAGAAGTAACACTAATTTCTCAAACAAAACTGCTCTGTTATCTATCTCTGCTGCAGCTTCCATATACCCTCAAATCACAACACTAGAAAGACAATGGGGCATATTTATGTAAGTGCGAGAGGACATGATACAATGCTGCACATCGATACATGCCGACAGCATACAATCGATACATGCCGCCCCCGCAGATTTGCAGCCAATCGACCGCTGGTGTCAATCAACCTGATCGTATTCGATCGGGTTGATTTCTGTCCCCGGCCTCAGAGCAGACGGGCAAGTTATGGAGCAGCGGTCTTTAGACCGCTGCTTCATAACTTCTGTATCCGAAACAAGGGGCATCAAGATCCATTCGGAGCTTGATAATTCGGCCCCAATGTCTCTGACTTCTCTGCCTCCCCCTTCTGGTCATACATTGTTTTCTCCTTTAGATTGTAAGCTTAAGAGCCCTTCAAACTGTAGCACCCTTTGTATAAAAGTGCATCTACTACTGATTGCGCTCAAGGGCAGGGCTCTCCTCACCTTTTGTAGAAAACTTCACTGTAACTGTTTTAAGGAACTTTTTGTATTGTTTGTAAAAGAAGTTTGTGAAATGTATGTAACATACCCTTGTATAACTTGTCATTGTATCTTTAGTATTATTTTTACTGTAAGGAATATAATGTACCTCTGTATAGGGCTGCGTAAAATGTTGGTGCTTTATATAGGGCCAGCTCAAGACATTGTGCTGCCTGTGTCCGATAATGAAATGACAGCTCCCACCCCATAAAATTCCAGTTAAGCTTAACCTATAATAGCAATATTGTGCAATAGTAATTTAGACACTGTCACTTATCAGTGTAAACATATATAAATGATAATTGTTAACAATTAAAGAGCTGATTGTTTACAGATTTTTCAGCATACGTGTTTTTTCAGTCCCTAAACTACAGAGATATACCATGCAATAAATAAGCCTTTATGTCTAACTATGAGAAATCCTGGGTTTTCCTTAGCCTGAACAAAATCCTTCAAAACATACAGCTATTGAACGTGTTCCAGACCCACATTATGTTTCAGGCCTCTAACCACATTATATTTTAGGCCTCTAATGTCTCCTACAGGGAAGTCAGCATGGTGCATTTATAGTTCTAAGAATTAGAAAATACATAACTGCCAGTGCAAGGGCTGCCATCCGTCTGAGAATGACCTAGACAATTAAGGTTTTCATTTGTGTGTCCGGGGTTGAAGATGAGTCAGACCTCGACATGAAAATCTCAGGGTTTGGTGTGAAACAGACAAAGCCAAAAAGGTGACATTATGCATTTGCAACATACTGCATATACTTACAGTTATTACTCTCTTGTGTGTGTGTCTTTCTGTAGGTGTGTGTCTGTATAAGTGTTTTTGTGTGTGAAAGAGTGTATTGTGTTTGTCAGTGTCTTTCTGTGTCTGAAGGATTCTGTATTTTGTGCCTGTGAAAGATTGTGTATTTGTGTGTGTGAAAGATTGTGTATTTGTGTGTGTGAGAAAATGTGTGTTAGTGTGTGAGAAAATGTGTGTTAGTGTGTGAGAGGTGATAGAGTGTGTGCGTGTGTGTATATATTAGAGCTTGTGTGTCTTTATGTGTGAGAATATAAGTATGTGTGTTAGTGTGGTAGAGTGTGTGTGAGAGTGTGAATGTGTGAGAGTGTGAGCATGAGTGAGAGAGTGTGTGTGAGTATGAATATCTAAGTGCGAGTTTGAGTTTATGTGCTATTTACATGAAAATGGTGTAAAACACATGATGAATGTATATTGCAAACATGTTCCTAACACTACACGTTCCTAACACTTTTATATTAAAATCTCAAGGTGTTTACTGTCCATTTACATTAATCTGCAAGCAGGAGATTAAAACATCAAAAAATAAATTTAAAAAAAAGCAGAAAAAGAGATAAAAACACATTGCAGAGGTAGCACTGACACTGACTAGCAAATACACAGACATCACTCATCTCCATCACTGTAATTCATTTTTAACAGGATAAAGAAGTTTTTACACTTCTTGAAATCTGTCAACAGGCTCTATGCATGCACATTTTTTATTGGCCACAAAACGTGAATATTAAATCAGAACAGGAAAGATAGCAATGCAAATATATTTCATTGCAAACTAAACCAATCTAATCAGCATCAGTGGATGTTATAAAGCTGGTAACATGAATAACTTATATTTTTATAACTAACATCAAGACAAAGGCCTATATTTAACAATGTCTGGCGGACCTCGCTGAATACGGGGAGCAATACGCTCTCCGTATTCAGCATTGCACCAGCAGCTCACAAGAGCTGCTGGTGCAACACCGCCCCCTGCAGAAAACCGGCCAATCGGCCGCCAGCAGGGGGTGTAAATAAACCCGATCGCACTCGATCGGGTTGAATTCCGGCGATGTCTGTTCGCCTGCTCAGAGCAGGCGGACAGGTTATGGAGCAGCGATCTTTGTGACCGCTGCTTCATAACTGCTGTTTCTGGCGAGTCTTCAGAAAAGTGCCTTTACGTTGCGGTCTAAGGGAACTGTGTGTTCCCTGTAAATATATATGCATATGCTTATATACATATATATTTATGTGTTAATTAATATGTGTAAATACACATACACACATAAATATATATGTATAGCAGCATTTACATAAATATTTACAATTTGCTGCCCATTGCTGCGCGACTTAGCCCCTTCGCTGAGCTAGTTATCATGCCATGTCTGACGGCATGAGGACGAGGCTTCTATTGGAGCCTATAGAAGCACACTCTCGTGAGCACAATAATTGCAATACCAGTGTCCATTTGCATGCACTGGTATTACTAAGTTGAGCACAAATATCGATTTCGCGAACGCGATATTTTGCACTCATTTTGTAATCTGGCCCTAAATCAGTACCACAATACATTCAAACATAGCCAGTAAATCCTTAACTAAAGTGACTAAAATCTGCTTGCTGTCCAGTGAATTATCTAGGGACCTATCTATAAGCCTTCACATTTTACACAGCCATAAAGTAAAATACAAACTAAGCACTCAGGTCACAGAGGTACGCAGCTCAGCATAGAGAGATCCCCTAAATGTCAGAGGTGGAAACTATGAAGTATGCAGAACTTAAATATGTGCTCCTTTGTTCTTCTTTAGTTCACACATTAAGCACAATCAGACAGCTTCTTGATTAATGATGACCTGTGCACTCCTGAAGTAAGCAGCATTTGCATTATCCACTTCCACAGCAGCCAGAGAATAACAGACGTAAAATGTCGACATTCTACTCACTATACACCCCAATCTATCAGCCTACCGCTACCAGCGCATAAGGGTGCTCTACATAAATGTGAGTACCTTTTAAACACCTGTTACGTACCACTTCCAGAACTTACTGATACACACATGAGGCGCCCCTCTTTTTGCTTGCCAGTTCGGAACCATTAAATTCTCGTTTGGGAGGAGGACAGCAGACAAACCTAAAGAATTACCATTTGGAGGACTTCTGACATCCTTTTGGACTTTATTTTTTTTTTTTTTTTTAACCATTTACAGCATTTCTTCTTACATCTTTTCATTCCTACGACACTTTGAAAACCGATAAGTATTGTATATCCATTTGTGATATATATTTATTATAATATTTATACTTATATATTTGTCTGTAAGAGTGCCCCCTCTTGATTTCATTGTCTTTTTTTAACATTCTACTCACCCCTGCTCAATGTTCCTGTGCACATATCAGGAAAGCAAAGGAGAGCTGCACTGCAGCCCATGATGGATTACATGACTAAATTAACTGGTCACCGGGAAGCTAAAGGGGAGGTGCTTCCTCTTATTACATAGGACTTATAACGTAATTCAAAATACCCACTCATAGACAAGATGCACACACCACTTTCTCCTGTAAATAGTCTTTTAGCTGTGGTAGTGCTTTCCCCAAGCTGCGTCCACTTCAGAATGAAGTTCGTACTTCCAAAAAATCTGCTGTACAAAAAAAAAAAAAAGTAACCACTATACATAACAAATAATCAGCTAGATTACGAGTTGTGTGTTAGTCTTTTAACGCTGAAAATATGGCATTTTTAGCGTTAAAACAGCACCGCAGCCATTACGAGTCTTGATAGTATAGGTGTACCGCAAGCCTTTTAGCCTGTAACGCAACATCAGTACCGCACTCATAAAAATGACGTTTTTTCATGGGATTCCCATAGCACTGCCATTACGAGTTTTGCAGTGAGGCTAAAAAACCTGCGTTACAGCCTAAAACCACAAGATCTGTAACGTCCTCTAAAAGCAGTAGTTATGAGTTTTACGCAACAAATCTGTTACATAAAACTCATAACTAAAGTGTTACAAAGTGCACTAACACCCATAAACTACCTATTAACCCCTAAACCACTGCCCTCTTGCATTGCAAACACTATATTAAATTTGTTAACCCCTAATCTGCCGCTCCCGATATTGCCGCCACTTAAAAAAATATTAACCCCTATTCCGCCGCTCCCCGACATCGTCATCACTATAATAAACGTATTAACCCATAAACTGCAGCCCTCCTTCATCGTAAACACTATTTAAATATAATTAACCCCTAATCTGCCGTCCGCCCATATCGCCCCCACTATACTAAAGTTATTAAGCCCTACACCGCTGTCACTATAATAAACCTATTAACCCCTAAACCGCAAGCCCCCCACAACAAAATATACCAAAGTAAACTATTAACCCATAAACTGAAAGCCCCCCACATCGCAATAAACTAAATTAAACTAGTAACCTCTAAACCTAACGCCCCTTTAACTTTAGATTAAAATTACAATTTCCCTATCTTAAATTAAATTAAAACTATCTGTCAAATTAAAAAAACTAAGTTTAAACTAACAATTAAACTAATATAATTATTAAACTAAAATTAAACTAACTACCAATTAAATAAAACTAAACTACACATTAAAAAAAATCCTAACACTACTCTAAACATTACAAAGTATCTAAATACAAAAATAAAAAAGACTAAATTACAAAAAATAACAAAGACTAAATTACAAAAAATAACAAACGAAATGATCAAAAATAAAAAATGATTACACCTAATCTAATAGCCCTATCAAAATAAAAAAGCCCACCCAAAATAATAAAAACCCTAGCCTACAATAAACTACCAATAGCCCTTAAAAGGGCCTTTTGTAGGGCATTGCCCTAAATTAAACAGCTATTTTACCTGTAAAAAAAATACAAAGACCCCCCAACAGTAAAACCTACCACCCAATAAACCCCCCAAAATAAAAAACCTAAGCTACCCATTGCCCTGAAAAGGGCATTTGGATGGGCATTGCCCTTAAAAGGCATTTAGCTCTTTTACAAGCCTAAACCCTAAATTAAAAAAAAAAAAACTTAAAAAAACCTATCACTAACCCCCGAAGATCCACTTACAGTTTTTGAAGTCCTGCTTGAACGATCTTCATCCAGACGGCGAGAAGTCTTCATCCAGACAGCCTCTTCGATCATCATTCCGGCTGCAAAGTCCTCATCCAAGCGGCGAGACGTCTTCATCCAGGTGGCCTCTTCAATCTTCATCCAGGCGGCATTCTCTATCTTGATCCCGGTGGCGCGGAGTGGGTCCATCCTGAAGACATCCGGCACGGAGCATCATCTTCATATGGTCGCCGTCGTACACTGAATCTGCAATGCAAGGTACACAATTCAAGATGGTGTCCCTTGCATTCCTATTGACTGAAAATTTTGAATCAGCCAATATGAATTAGAGCTGCTAAAATCCTATTGGCTGTTCAAATCAGCAAATAGGATTTAAGCAGCTCTCATTCTATTGGCTGATTCAATGAGGATTTCGACGCCGGGATGAAGATTGAAGAGGCCGTCTGGATGAAGACTTCTCGCTGCCTGGATGAGGACTTTGTTGCCGTGATGAAGATCGTACAAGCGTGACTTCAAAAACTGTAAGTAGATCGTCGGGGGTTAGTGTTTTGGGTGGGTTTTTATTTTAGATTGGGGTTTCGGCAGCAAAAGAGCTAAATTAGTTTTTTTAGATAGTTTTTTTTATTTTGTGGGTTTGGGCGGGTGGGGGTTTGTAATGTTAGTGGGTCTTTGTATTTTATTTATTTTTTTCAGAAAAAGAGCTGATATCTTTAGGGCAATGCCCTAAAAAATGCCCTTTTAAGGGCCATTGGTAGTTTATTCTAGATTAGGTTTTTTATTTTGGGGTGTTTTTTTTTTAAAAGGGTATTAGAATAAGAATAATTTTTATTATTTTTGATAATTTGTTATTTTGTGTAATGTATTTTTTTTTTTCGTTTTGGGGTGGGTTTTTATTTTTAGATTAGGGCTTGGGCAGCAAAAGAGCTAAATGCCCTACTTTATTTTTATTTTGTGGGTTTGGGGGTGGGGGTTTGTATACTGTTAGGCGGTGTTTGTTTTTTTGTAGCAAAAGAGCTGTTAACTTTAGGGCAATGCCCTACACCCCAAAAGGCATTTTTAAGGGCCCTTGGTAGTTTGGGGGTTTGTATACTGTTAGGGGGTGCTTTTTTTTGTAGCGAAAGAGCTGTTAACTTTAGTTTTTTTAAGGGTATTAGAATAGGAATAATTTTTATTTTTTCGGATAATTTCGTTTAGTTTTTTTGTAATGGTAGTTTTTTTTTCATTTTTTGTGATTTCAGTGTTTTTTTATTTTTTGTAATTTTAGGTTTTAGTGTAAGGTAGCTTAGGTTTTATTTCACAGGTAATTTTGTATTTATTTTAACTAGGTAGTTAGTAAATAGTTAATAACTATTTACTAACTAGTCTACCTAGTTAAAATAAATACAAACTTACCTGTAAAATAAAAATAAAACCTAAACTAGCTACAATATAACTATTGGTTATATTGTAGCTAGCTTAGGTTTTATTTCACATGTAAGTATGTATTTAGTTTTAAATAGGTATTATTTAGTTAAAGGGACACTGAACCCAAATTTTTTCTTTCGTGATTCAGATTGAGCATGCAATTTTAAGCAACTTTCTAATTTACTCCTATCATCAAATTTTCTTCATCCTCTTGATATCTTTATTTGAAAAGCAAGAATGTAAGTTTAGAAGCCGGCCCATTTTTGGTGAACAAACTGGGTTGTTCTTGCTGATTGGTGGATTAATTTAACCGACCAATAAACAAGTGCTTTCCAGTGTACTGAACATAAAAATAACTTAGATGCCTTCTTTTTAAAATAAGGATAGCAAGAGAACGAAAAAAAAAATTGATAAAAGGAGTAAATTAGAAAGTTGCTTAAAATTGCATGCTCTATCTGAATCACGAAATAAAAAATTTAGATTCAGTGTCCCTTTATGAATTGTAAGTTTAATTAAGCTCTATTGTAATTATGTTAAAGTTAGGGGGTGTTAGGGTTAGGTTTAGGGGTAGGTGTAGGGGTTAATAGTTGAATTTAGATTTTTGTGATGTGGGGGGCTGGTGGTTTAGGGGTTAGTAGATGTATTTAGTGGTAGTAATGTGGGAGGCCAGATGTTTAGGGGTTAATAGCTCTATTTAGTAGTGGCAATGTCAGGGAGTGGCGGAATAGGGGTTAATAGATTTATTATAGTGTGAGCGATGTTGGGGTGCAGGGGAATAGGGGTTAATAACTTTAGTATAGTGGCGTTGATATTGGGAGTAGCAGATTAGGGGTTAATAGTTTTATTTAGGTGGCGGCGATATCAGGGGCAGCAGATTAGGGGTTAATAACATTATGTAGGTGCAGGCGACGTCGGGGGCGGCAGATTAGGGGTGTTTAGACTCAGGGTTTATGTTAGGCTGTTAAGTTTAAACGTTAGTTTTTTCCCCATAGACATCAATGGGGCTGCATTACAGAGCTTTTTATTCCGCGATCGCACGTGTTTTTTTCTGACCCGCTCTCCCCATTGATGTCTATGGGGAAAGCGTGCACAAGCACATCAAAACAGCGTTTGTTTTTGGTGTGGTATAGAGCTTAAAAGCACAAGCTGGGTTTTTAAAAACTTGTAATGGCTGCGCTATACGGGGTTAAATAACGCAACTTTTGTTGCATTCGTTAATTTCCCTATAGCGAGCATAACTCGTAATCTAGCTGAATAATAATTAACCACTGTGTTATGAGGACTATTTGGAGGAAGAGGAAAGCCAGAGTGAGCCAGGCATGTAGCTTACATTATTCAGGACAGTAGTGATCTAAAACTAGTAGACAAAAAGACACAAGAAAAGAGTTGCACACTAATAAGTTAATAAAATGAGTCACTAGAGAACAGGTGCTTCCTAGAAAAATACATATGAAACAACCTTGAAAAGGAAGTGGGGACTTCACAATATGAAATTCCCAAAAGTCTAGGTAAATCCAGCACAACTGTAAAATTAAATAAATACACAAAAAGCCTATATGTCAAAAACGATATAAATATTTATTAACTAAATGCACAAAACACACATTCATACAGTGGATCGCGCACAAAGCAGTGTTATAAAGTACTGGCCAAGAAATTATTATCTGGTGCACCAGGGAAAATAGACCAAAAACAGTCCGTTTAAGATTTGCAGATATTTGTAATCCAACAGGTGCAGCGTTAATGCAAAAATGGATGCAATTATACAGTCCCCGGTGTAGAGAGACCAGTCACTTCAGACTTTAACCCCAATTGTTACTGAGTCAAATAGTGCTATAAAGGCATAGCATAGGAGGAGCAATGGAAACACGCGTCTTTATTCACAGGTGCTGTTTTCTTTTCAGACAGTAGTATTCAGTGTACAGATGCATATCACATATTCTACCTGTATTTGTTCACGCGGTCGCCCCCCCTAGCTGCCTCGTTCTTAGAGCGTCCAAACATCAGGGGTAAGTCAGGATGAGCAGGGGATCTGCTGTAAGGGCATCCTGACTTACCCCTGATGTTTGGACGCTCTAAGAACGAGGCAGCTAGGAGGGGCGACCGCGTGAACAAATACAGGTAGAATATGTGATATGCATCTGTACACTGAATACTACTGTCTGAAAAGAAAACAGCACCTGTGAATAAAGACGCGTGTTTCCATTGCTCCTCCTATGCTATGCCTTTAAAGCACTATTTGACTCAGTAATAATTGGGGTTAAAGTCTGAAGTGACTGGTCTCTCTGCACCGGGGACTGTATAATTGCATCCATTTTTGCATTAACGCTGCACCTGTTGGATTACAAATATCTGCAAATCTTAAACGGACTGTTTTTGGTCTATTTTCCCTGGTGCACCAGATAATAATTTCTTGGCCAGTACTTTATAACACTGCTTTGTGCTGGATCCACTGTATGAATGTGAATGTGTGTTTTGTGCATTTAGTTAATAAATATTTATATCGTTTTTGACATATAGGCTTTTTGTGTATTTATTTAATTTTACAGTTGTGCTGGATTTACCTAGACTTTTGGGAATTTCTTATTGTGAAGTCCCCACTTCCTTTTCTATGTTGTTTCATAGTGATCTAAAACTCACAGTGAGTTACTGAAGTGCTGCCCCCTGTCAAGTGCATTCTGGGTCCATTGGAACCACTTGGTCCCATGGTTTAGATGTCCCTGGCTTTAAAAATAAATGTTTATAATACTAATAATGTGTGCATTTTGTCTGATATGTGCAGCAAGAGGTTCCATAGCTAGAATAAGAAGGATTGGAGAGAGGGGGCATCCTTGTCTTGTTCCATTGTTTACATGGAAAGTATCTGAAAGTATACTGTTTACTTTAATTTGGGCTAAGGGGGATATGCATAATTCATGACCAAAAGTCATATATCTTCCGTGCCGACAACAAGAAATGCCAATTAAGCCTATCGAAGGCTTTCTCCACATCAGTGAGACCAGGACTGTTTCAAGATTAGCCGATTTAATGTAGTCCATCAAGTGCAGTAGCGTGATGGTATTGTCCCTGGCCTCCGTGTGTAGAGCAAAGTCGCTTGATCCACATGAACTAGAAGGAGCAATGATTTGAGATGTGAAGGTAAGATTTTTGCAAATATATTTGCATCAGTATTTAGAATGGGAATTGGGCAGTAATTTGCCTGGTTTGGGCAACAGCCTGAGGTGTGCTCCAAGCATATCTTTTGACAGACTGCCTTGGTCGTCTAGAGAGGAGCCTGTGTAGAAAAGCCAACCCCATTTTTATTTCAGTGTGCGAATGAAAAAACACAAATGGATATGTGGATGGGGAGCATTTAAGGGCAGAGGAATTGAAGACCACAACCTCAGAGGCAGTGGATCAGTTATGGAGCAGCAGTCTTAAGACTGCTGCTTCATAACTGCTGTTTCCAGCAAGCCTGAAGGCTAACACGGAAACAGGGGCATCAAGCTCCATTCGGAGCTTGATAATTTGGCCCCATAGAATCAGCTCAGCCATAAAAATGAAACCTATGTGAGGAAGGCTTCTGCTGTGACAACATGATGTCCATTTGCAATGGGAGTAACTATGTGCAGCATTTATCCCTTCTGTAGTATTCGGGTCATTAAGACTTCCATGCTGTTTGGCAGCTTTGGGAAGTGATCTCAGAGCTCAGTGGCCTGGCTTCTTGTGACCTCCTGTTGAAGTATTACACAGTATCTCAACCCCTATGATGTTTTAATGATGCATACTGCTATACTGACTTCAGAGTCGGTTCCCTTTAAAACTGGGCGTCTATTGCCTAGGACAATGTTGCAGCCTACTTATGTTTGTGCCAGGGCTCTGTGGCGCAATGAGATGGTCGTGTGCATAGGGAGATCAACATGGACAAGCCTAGTCAAATTTGATATATGCGAGCATAGGGTCGGTATTTGCCGGTGGTTGGGGATATGCGCATGAGATACCCCAAATAGCAGTGCCGGAATCCTCTGTTGCTCTGTTTCATGCGGCCATCTCTGTAGGTAGTTGGCTCAGCCTCCCCCTTTTGTATTATTTATTGAAAAGCAAACCTAGATACTCACCAGCTGCTGGAAGCTAGCTGGTGAGTAGTGGCTGAATATACTGCATATGCTTCTTGTCATTGGCAAACACAAAAACATTGCTCTAATTAAACTTTTAACACAGGCGGATTACAAGTTGAATGTAAACTGTTTGCATGTGAGCAAAATCTAATGTGCGCTAACTTCAGGACTTTGAATATATCATGACCACATTAACAGTCTTTTCCCCATAGTCTTCAATGGAGTGCACTAACCCAACACCATGTAAGACCTACAGCTCTAAACTCGAAAGTAGTTATGAATATTTTACATTTCAATGTTCTTCATATAGAAGAAAATGTTCTTTGTATTTTATAAATATATATTTCTATATATATGATTATTTTTTGTAAAAAAAACCAAGAGTGTTTGGGTTAAATGTACAGTACATCAGATAAGAGAAAAGACTTGCGGAACAAAATTGTCACATGAGAAAGCGTGGTGAAACGGTAGTGTTTGGACTTCATACAAACCCTGTTTGGTACTCATGACTTTTTAGCAAGTAGACTCTGGGGGGACTTGGAAGTTTCATTGTAACACTGTTTCCCTCATGTGTGACGATAATGGCTTGTTTTTTTATATACATTGTTTTAATACATTTGTAACAAGAAAAAACAAGTACAAGCACTAGTGCTGTAACGATACTAAATAAAAGTGTCAGTTAATAAGAATAAAAGTAATCAATTTGTTAATTCTATCAAATCGATGTGCCCCAGAAAACAAAGAAGTATATCAGTTGAAATAAAAGCAATAATTATGTTATCAAATATGTTACAAGTCCTCCTGAAATATTAAGGGAAATTATAAAGTCAGCTATATTCAGATATTGCAGTAAACATCAATCCCACCAATGGGTTGCAAACATTGGGGCATATTTATCAATGTGTGAGCAGACATGATACGATCATTGCACCAGTAGTTCTTGTTAACTGCTGGTGCAATGTCGCCCCCTGCAGATTTGGCCAATCAGCCGCTAGCAGGGGTGTCAATCAACCTGATCGTATTCGATTGGGTTGATTTCTGTCCGCGGCCTCATAGCAGGTGGACAAGTTATGGAGCAGCGGTCTTTAGACCGCTGTTTCATAACTTCTGTTTCCGGCGGGCTTCATAAATATGCCCCATAGTCTCAAATGCTGCTTTGTTAAAGCAAACTTTCCTGCTTTGGTTATGCTAGAGACCTGTATGCATAAAGGAAAAGAACATAAAGCGCAGCCCGGCTCAAGCTTATTTTATTACAATAAAAAGTGCACAAAACAACAGATTGCACTTGGTATTATTTGTGCCTTGAACACAATACTGTGGCAAACAGGAACCTGGGACTCACATGCCAAGGGCAGCAATCTATCGTACAGCTGAGCTGACAACAACCCGCTATGGATCATCAGGTGTCCACATTTGCATGTGAGAATAACCTTGTGAATCCCACTGTCTGCCAGTAACTAAGATGGTGGGGATGAGTGTTTGTGTGTGTGTGTGGGGGGCGGGAGCTATTTGGGAGGGATCACAGAGTGGGTAGTGTCAGGTGGGATGCTAACTTTTCTATAATCCAAACAAAGAAAAGTAGGTGCAGAGGCGGTCTTCAATTTAAAATATCCAAAATGTATTAAGTACAAAAAGTAAAAAAGGAAAAATATGTAGAAGGTACCAACTGTGTAATCAAAGAGATTCAAAGCAACAGAAACGCTAACATGTTTCGGCACTAGGCCGTATTCATAGCTATTGAGTACACCTGTAAAAAGCAGATTTAGAGTGAGTGCACCAAGAAATAGTATTGCAACATTAAAAAGAAATGCTCAGAACCTAAAACGACAATTATTCCTCCAAACAACTGTCAAATGTAGACAAAAGTATAAACAGAAAAGGGGAGCTAATATATTTCTTAAAGGGTTAAGAATAAAATTAGAATAACACTGTGTGCAATATTGTAAATATGTAGATATAAGTGTTAGTTCATGAAAACATAGAAAACGAAAAGTATATTTTTATTAGAGATTCGTAATTAGTTATTCTAATAACACCTAAGTGTAGTAGTATATGAACATAAGAGAAATCCTCTAAATATAAGCGTTTATATACTAAGCATAAAAGGATATATTATATACACAAACAAAAAGTGCAATGAGAGATCAAATACTTGATTGGTACCAATAAGCTGCCTAAGGCTAGACAAATGCAAATTTGTATTATGAGATTTGGTCTTCAGCTAAAGGGTTAAACTGCCTCTGGCAAAATGAGGAACAGCAGTGAACTAAAAAATGCAAGGTAAAAAATACAAGGTAAAAAATACACTAGAAAATGATACGAGATAAAAAATACAATGTATAAAAGTGCAATTTTAATGCATAAGTGATACAAGGAAGCAATATTAGAAAATAAAATTGAGCTCAAAAAAATTGTATAAAAAGTTTCTTTTTTATGAAAAGTATCTCACTGCAGTGGATATAGTTGGTATGATCAAAAAGAATGTTTTGCAAAACAATTTTGATAACGGGATCCCGTAATGAAACTTCAAAGGGCTAGAATGCTGGTAGAAGTAATTTTTTATTATAGATAGTATAGTATAAAGTACCTGTATAGGCGTTATACGCCGTGGTTAAAAATGTTCACAATGCAATCCTTAATGTAGGGAACTTGTGGATTATGGCCAAACTTGTTTACGAAAAGTCACTTTTCATCAAAAAACATTATAATTACAGTAGCTGTGAAAAAGTATCTCACGTTGATGCTTCAAACAAGCTTTAACTCACGTTTGAGGTCAGAATGATGTGCGGTAGGTCCTTCCGGGTCACGTGTATTGTGACTAGCCGACAGTGAAGTAGTGTGTGGGACCTGATTGGTCGAAACCGCTCAACCTCTATAGTAGATGGTAGGGATCAGGATGCGTTCCAAGCGCTATTAGTAATAGCTGATGAGCATCTGATAGGTTGATTTCGCTCAGCCTCTGTGACTGATGATGATGGGTTGATTACGCTCAGCCTCTGTGACTGATGATGATATTCTGGATGCGTTCTAGCATTAGCTAGTGGGTCAGTTGGAAAAGTCGCTACAATCCTCAGACCTTTATGAGGTTGCAATGTCCAGACGATCTGGATTGATGTAAAAAACACACACACTGAAACTTTGTACCTTCGTAAGGTTTGCAGGAGTTTCAACTTCCAGGCAGGACTGCTATGCAATCTTGGTAATTCAAAAAAAAGTGTGCAGTATCCGAAAGCCTATATTGTAAGGCTTATTACTAATAACATTGTAAGGCTGTTACTAATAGCGCTTGGAATGCATCCTGATCCCTACCATCTACTATAGAGGTTGAGCGGTTTCGACCAATCAGGTCCCACACACTACTCCACTGTCGACTAGTCACAATACACGTGACCCGGAAGGACCTACCGCACATAATTCTGACCTCAAACGTGAGTTAAAGCTTGTTTGAAGCATCAACGTGAGATACTTTTTCACAGCTACTGTAATTATAATGTTTTTTGATGAAAAGTGACTTTTCGTAAACAAGTTTGGCCATAATCCACAAGTTCCCTACATTAAGGATTGCATTGTGAACTTTTTTAACCACGGCGTATAACGCCTATACAGGTACTTTATACTATACTATCTATAATAAAAAATTACTTCTACCAGCATTCTAGCCCTTTGAGGTTTCTATACGGGATCCCGTTATCAAAATTGTTTTGCAAAACATTATTTTTGATCATACCAACTATATCCACTGCAGTGAGATACTTTTCATAAAAAAGAAACTTTTTATACAATTTTTTTGAGCTCAATTTTATTTTAATATTGCTTCCTTGTATCACTTATGCATTAAAATTGCACTTTTATACATTGTATTTTTTATCTCGTATCATTTTCTAGTGTATTTTTTACCTTGTATTTTTTACCTTGCATTTTTTAGTTCACTGCTGTTCCTCATTTTGCCAGAGGCAGTTTAACCCTTTAGGTGAAGACCAAATCTCATAATACAAATTTGCATTTGTCTAGCCTTAGGCAGCTTATTGGTACCAATCAAGTATTTGATCTCTCATTGCACTTTTTGTTTGTGTATATAAAGGTATATAATATATCATTTTATGCTTAGTATATACACGCTTATATTAAGAGGATTTCTATTATGTTCATATACTACTACACTTAGGTGTTATTAAAATAACTAATTACGAATCTCTAATAAAAATATACTTTTCGTTTTCTATGTTTTCATGAACTAACACTTATATATACATATTTACAATATTGCAACCAGGGTGATTTTAATTTTATTCTTAACCCTTTAAGAAATATATTAGCTCCCCTTTTCTGTTTATACTTATTGAGTACACCTGTGTCATTACTTACGTACCCTACACTAATCATTCATTGGTTAAAAACAACAGTTGCTGCTTCCCACTGATTAGCAAAATGTAAAGGTATATTAACTAATAGACTCTTCTATGCCTTCATTCATTTAAGAATTGCAACTATGATAAATAGATGCTCACAGTTATTACTGTGCAACGTGTAAACTGAGTTTATACAAGGAATATTGAAGTATTGAATGCGTACAGATAAATATGAATAATCAAAGCAATCTTAAACTGAAACAGCATTTGCAGAATACTAGCACAGATAAAGAAATACAATCATAAGTATGGAGAAAGTAAAACGCATTGTTGGTGATCAATATCACTTAATCCCAATAAATTCAAAAAGATTAGATATGATTTGCATATTATGTTAGTCAATTTATACAAAAAAGAAACCTTCATATAAGAGCCTCATAGAACAAAACCAGTACCTCTCATACAGGGGCATAAGGTGACTTAATATTGTATACATATAGATATCCTTCAAAGTTGTTATTTCCAATAATTAATTAAATCATACTCTGAGTTCATACCATGTGGAACTCTAGAGCCAAGCTTAAAAATCCAGAACATCTCCCTCTTGTCCAGCATCTTGTCTCACCTCTGGGGGGAGTAGACACTCTCTCAATGGCCTGCCACCGAAAAGTGGCCAGAGATTTGTTGTTTTTCTGGCAAAATGCTGGACAAGAGGGGTAGTGGCCAGTCCTGCTGCTATTGTTGACAAGTGGTTCAAGATACGAGTGTTGACATCATTTGTCATTAACCCTACGTATTGAATCTTACATTTAATGCATGTAAATACATAAATGACATATGATGAGGTACAGTTCAGATTCAATCTTAAAGATGTCCCCTGTAGTTATTGAGCAAATATTGTCTGAAATCAAGACATATTCGCATGGTCTGCACCTTCTCCTGCCACATTTAAACATCCCTTTGTGTTGGAGCCAGGAACTCTCATTATGGCTTTCAGGTTTAGTCAGACAAGAAGGGTACAGAAAATTGCCTAGTGTTTTGCTTTTTCTGTAGGAACACTGTAGCCCCCTATCCACACAGTTGGTTAAGCCATCATCAGCAGCTAAAAGTTTGAAGTGTTTCTTGACAATTTTGCGAATACTCCATCTCTCCTTTTATATTGTGTATTGTACTCCACAGTTTTGTCCCTAATGAGAGTTTGTCTATCTATCCTGGCTACTTGTTTCTGGGCTTTATCCAGTACTGTTTCTGTATAGTCTCTCTTTCTGAATCTTTTCTTTAGATCCTCGCTCTGCTTGATATAAGCTCCATCCTCCGTGCAGTTCCTTTTTATTCTTATGAACTGGCCTTTGGCCACTGAAAAGGGCACATGTGGAGGATGGCAGCTTCTAGCATGCAGAAGAGTATTTTGTGTAATTGGTTTACGATTGGCATCACTTGTGACATAGCCATTACTGTTGCCTATCAAAACCAAATCAAGAAAACAAATGCTATTTTCATGTTGTTTAAAAGTAAATTTTAGACCTGTATTGTTATCATTCAACTGACACATAAATACCTCCAGGTCATCCTCCGATCCTTGCCAGACAAGCAACAGATCGTCAATGTATCTTCTATAAAATACAATACACTCCTTGTGTTTGTTGTAACCTCCAAAGATGTGGGACAGCTCCCACCAACCCATAAAAAGGTTGGCATATGATGGGTTAAATTTTGCCCCCATCGCTGTCCCACATCTCTGGAGATAAAACTGTCCTTTAAACTTGAAGTAATTATGTGTCAAGAGGTATCTTGTTGCTCTAATCACAAAGTTCCTTAGATCCTCTGTGAAGTCAGTGAAAGTTTCAAGAAAAAATTTAACAGCTTTAAGCCCCTCCTCGTGTGGTATGAATGATAGGGCGGAACATATGAAGGAAGCTTTCCAACAGTTGCAGGACACAGCCAACTATATCACCTTACCAGGAGATTCTACAAGGGTCTATCAGAGGGTTCTTAAGACACTTTTGGACGATGGATTTGAAGATGGGCACATGAATATGTCCACAAGGGATTATTTGTATGTTGAACATCCAGTGTTTCCCATCTTCCACCACCTTCCAAAGGTGCACAAAACCCTTACTGATGTGCAAGGACGTCCCATTGTGAGTTTGATTGGTTCTCTATCAGAGCATCTCTCAGAGTGGCTAGATGCTATTCTTAATACCATAGTTATCAAGCTTCATAGCTATTTAAGGGTTCACTGAGTGAACAGAGATGGGTGGATGGTCGCTACAGATGGTTGATGATAGATGTAGCGGCCCTCTACTCATCCATACCACATGAGGAGGGGCTTAAAGCTGTTATATTTTTTTTGAAACTTTCACTGACTTCACAGAGAATCTAAGGAAATTTGTGATTAGAGCAACAAGATACCTCTTGACACATAATTATTTCAAATTGGAAGGACAGTTTTATCTCTAGAGATGTGGACAGCTATGGGGGCAAAATTTGTCCCATCATATGCCAACCTTTTTATGGGTTGGTGGGAGCTGTCCCACATCTTTGGAGATTACAACAAACACAAGGAGTGTATTGTATTTTATAGAAGATACATTAACAATCTGTTGCTTATCTGGCAAGGATCGGAGGATGACCTGGAGGTATTTATGTGTCAATTGAATGATAACAATATAGGTCTAAAATTTACTTTTGAACAATATGAAAAGAGTATTTGTTTTCTTGATTTGGTTTTGACAGGCAACAGTAATGGCTATGTCACAAGTGATACCAATCGTAAACTAATCACAAGAAATACGCTTCTGCATGCTAGAAGCTGCCATCCTCCACATGTGCCCTTTTCAGTTGCCAAAGGCCAGTTCATAAGAATAAAAAGGAACTGCAAAAAGGAGCTTATATCAAGCAGAGCGAGGATCTACAGAAAAAAATCAGAGAGAGAGGCTATACAGAGTCAGTACTGGATAAAGCCCAGAAACAAATAGCCAGGATAGATAGACAAACTCTCCTTAGGGACAAAACTATGGAGTACAATACACATTGTAAAAGGAGAGATGGAGTATACTTTGTAACAAACAGAAACCCGAACCGGTATCTTAAGGGGGCGCACCAATCAAAGTTAAAGTAGCATCTCTGCACAAAAAATTGGAAATGTTGTGCAAATGCTGAAATGTTAAAAATTGTGTAAAATGTGAAATAGATAAAGTCAATGACGTGTTTAAATTGCAGTCAGAAAAAACCTTTTGTGCCAGTGGTGGTATCTGTTAGAGTTCGTAATCAACAGCGGATGACACAGGGGTCTGAGTTTTTCTTGAAGTGAAGTAGAAAGAAGGAGGCTGCTCCACTTTAGAACCCGGTGTGTGGGGCAGTCTTAGAAACTGAAGACAAAAGAAAAGAGGGTGTCTCTCTTCAGAGAGAGAGGCTATACAGAGTCAGTACTGGATAAAGCCCAGAAACAAGTAGCCAGGATAGATAGACAAAATCTCCTTAGGGACAAAACTGTGGAGTACAATACACAGTGTAAAAGGAGAGATGGAGTATACTTTGTGACCAACTATAGTTCCCAATATAGGAAGATTTGCAAAATTGTCAAGAAACACTTCAAACTTTTAGCCGCTAATGATGACCAAATCAATTATGTGGATAGGGGGCTACAGTGTTCCTACAGAAAAAGCAAAACACTAGGCAATTTTCTGTCCCCTTCTTGTCTGACTAAACCTGAAAGCCATACTCAGAGTTCCTGGCTCCAACACAAAGGGATGTTTAAATGTGGCAGGAGAAGGTGCAGACCATGCAAATTTGTCTTGATTTCAGACAATATTTGCTCAGTAACTACAGGTGACATCTTAAAGAATGAATCATGTTTGAACTGTACCTCATCATATGTCATTTATGTAATCACATGCATTAAATGTAAGATTCAATACGTAGGGTTAACGACAAATGACGTCAACACTCGTATCAGGAATCACTTGTCAACAATAGGAGCAGGACTGGCCACTTTTTGGTGGCAGGCCATTGAGAGAGTGTCTACTCCCCCAGAGGTGGAGACAGAGACAAGATGCTGGGCAAGAGGGATATGTTCTGGATTTTTAAGCTTGGCTCTAGATTTCCACATGAGTATAATTTAATTAATAATTGGAAATAACAACTTCGAAGGAAATCCATATCTATACAATATTAAGTCACCTTATACCCCTGTATGAGAGGTACTGATTTTGTTCCATGAGGCTCTTATTAGAAGGTTTCTTTTTTGTATAAATTGACTAACATATCATATCTAATCTTTTTTGAACTTAGTGGGATTAAGTGATATTGATCACCAAAAATGTGTTTTCCTTTCTCCATACTTATGATTGTATTTCTTTTATCTGTACTAGTATTCTGCAAATGTAGTTTACGTTTAAGATTACTTTGATTTGTTCAAATTTATCTGTACACATTCAATACTTCAATATTCCTTGTATAAACTCAGTTTACACGTTGCACAGTTATAACTGTGAGCATCTATTTATCATAGTTGCAATTCTTAAATGAATGAAGGCATGGAAAAGTCTATTAGTTTATATACCTTTAAATTTTGCTAATCAGTGGGAAGCAGCAACTGTTGTTTTTTTAACCAATGAATGATCAGTGTAGGGTACATAAGTCATGAAACTGGTGTACTCAATAGCTATGAATATGGCCTAGTGCCGAAACATGTTAGCGTTTCTGTTGCTTTGAATCTCTTTGATTACACAGTTGGTACCTTCTACATGTTTTTCATTTTTTACTTTTTGTATTTAATACATTTTGGATATTTTAAATTGAAGACCACCTCTGCGCCTACTTTTCTTTGTTTGAATTATAACTTTTTCGCCAGGACTGGCAGAGGGGGTCTCCTTTTTTACATTGTTACTTTGCCCAAGTACAGTTTTGACAGCTAAGACCCAGTGTTTATGGACCAGAGGAAGCCGACAGCTCATTGGAGCTACTACTGCCAAACTCATTTCCTGATTGGACATGCGGAACACGTGGACGCTGACACGCACCGTCTTTGAAAGACGTAGTAATTCCACCAGACAACCACAGAGAAGATAGCTTTTTGGAGTAGGAAAACACTGACAGCATTTGCTCAAAGGTATCAGAGGGCACCAGGACTGGTAAGTGGGCATAGCCACACAGTGGCTCCATTGTTGTGTATTTATACACTGTTTAATACCCATACCAGTAGTGCCCGTTACTATCACCACCCAAGCATTTGGGATATTTGGCAAATGGACTGCTTTCTTTACTTTGATTCTAATTGTCTGGCACAGAGACTGCTTCTGCACACATATATATGTGACACCGCTTCTGGGTTTGCCCCCGCTGTTCCGTTGCCATGTCTGTTGCCATGGATGCGGGAGTTGCTTCAGGCTCCGGCGATGACATCATCACCACACGCCCTATTCTCTGAAGCCGGTCTGGATCTCCTGTGGCACGAATCCTGCACCTATGTAAGTTCTTCATTCACTATCTTCTGGGCCCAAGTATAGGTGTTCCTGTGTGTGCTCCTGGGTGCTGTATTCTTTAAACTGCTGGATTGTTATATAGTTATTGAACTCTGCCTGTCTGACCACTCTGCTTGCCTTACCCTTAAACTGCTGGATTGCTACATTGTTACTGAACTCTGCTTGTCTGACCACTCTGCTTGCCTTACCCTTAAACCAGGGGCGTATTTAGGTTTTGTGCTGCCCTAGGCACTCAAAATTCTGCTGCCCCCCCCCCCCCAGTTTTAAGGCATTTTTTTTACACAAATTTTTTTTTTTTTTTGGTCAGGGTGTAAAAAAAATAAAAAAAATATGTCTTCTTAAGTAGATGTTCACCAGGGCTTACATTCACTCTGGTCACACACACACATATATATGGCGCTTTAATTCGGCTTGAACGCCGAGTTAAGCCAATATAAGCTGTGTATTTTAGATATGGTTTATTCACCTGAGGAAGCGGTCAAGGTAGACCGGGAAACGCGTTGTGATATATGTTTATGAAATAAACATTTGTTTTTAACCATATTTGATCACGGCTGAGTGATATATATTTTAGGAATCGTTATTTTAACAAACACTTGAAATCCGATCATAGCTACCAGCCCACCTGGTTTGGGCATCTCTCATATTACACAGCGAGAGAAAGGAGCAGGTGAAAGGGTTCAAGCTGCAAATTGCTGCAGACCGTACACAGTACCAGGAGCTCACTTTGAGGACGAGAGATCAGCTACCTGGACAGCTGTTAATGCTCCAGAAAGTCGTTGTAGCACTTCTCAAGTGCTTTACTTCTCGTAAGTACCATATATGTGTGGGGAGTGAACAACCTTCAATACAGATTCACACTATGTTGGCGCCTTCTTCTTTATTGTATTCTATACAGATTTGCCACGTTTGAATTGCCTTCATTTTTGGAAGAAGTCTTATGCTGCCATACCATCAACTTTGGACTTTTTGGGTCACACACCTGATACCGGTTTGATTGACATTTTTGTATATGAGTTTATCTCACACCACCCAGTGTGTGGGACATTTATTGTTGTGTTTTTGCACTTGTATTTGATTATTTACACATAACCATTCGCTCACATTTGTTTTATTTATGTTTAAGGGAACATATCTGATCTTTGTTGTTTTTGGGCGCTGCTGATTTATTACACTTTTTATACACTGTTTAATACCCATACCAGTAGTGCCCGTTACTATCACCACCCAAGCATTTGGGATATTTGGCAAATGGACTGCTTTCTTTACTTTGATTCTAATTGTCTGGCACAGAGACTGCTTCTGCACACATATATATGTGACACCGCTTCTGGGTTTGCCCCCGCTGTTCCGTTGCCATGTCTGTTGCCATGGATGCGGGAGTTGCTTCAGGCTCCGGCGATGACATCATCACCACACGCCCTATTCTCTGAAGCCGGTCTGGATCTCCTGTGGCACGAATCCTGCACCTATGTAAGTTCTTCATTCACTATCTTCTGGGCCCAAGTATAGGTGTTCCTGTGTGTGCTCCTGGGTGCTGTATTCTTTAAACTGCTGGATTGTTATATAGTTATTGAACTCTGCCTGTCTGACCACTCTGCTTGCCTTACCCTTAAACTGCTGGATTGCTACATTGTTACTGAACTCTGCTTGTCTGACCACTCTGCTTGCCTTACCCTTAAACCAGGGGCGTATTTAGGTTTTGTGCTGCCCTAGGCACTCAAAATTCTGCTGCCCCCCCCCCCCCCCCCAGTTTTAAGGCATTTTTTTTACACAAATTTTTTTTTTTTTTTGGTCAGGGTGTAAAAAAAATAAAAAAAATATGTCTTCTTAAGTAGATGTTCACCAGGGCTTACATTCACTCTGGTCACACACACACATATATATATATATATATATATATATATATATATATATATATATATATATATATATATATAATGTGTGTACATGACTCTCATATGTATATATATATATATAGTCGCTAGACAAATTACATATGCACTCCTTTATGCTATTGATAGACCCCAACAGTTAGAGCAATTATACAGTTAGAGACATTATATCACCTAACCTGTCCTTATACAATGAATGAATGGTAATTATTACTAATATCACCGGCATGGGCACGCTGACGCTCATCAACCCCTGGCCCCCTCCTCACCAGTCCTCCCGCCTGGTCACCCCTGCCCTGCTGGCCCCCTCCCTCCTCACCAGTCCTCTCCGCTCTGGCCTCCGGTGACTGTCTGACTCCCAGTGAGATTCCTTACTCTGTCTGTCCTGCTCCTGTGTCCTGTGAGGCTCACTGTCTGACTCCGACTCCGATCTGCTGCGCGACGCCACTCACACTGCTGCGTCAATCCTCACAGCCGCTCCTCACTGCCCTGGGAGGGAGAGGACGTGCGTATCTCCCTCCAATGTGCAGCAAACTTGCTCTGCAACAGTCTGGGACAGGAAGGCGGGCGGCGGAAGTAAGGAAAACGTCACGTGACCTCGGCAAAAAGCCGGGTCACGTGACTGCAGAACGAAAAAAAAAAAATTCCAAAATTTACCGTTAAAAAACAGAAAAAAAAATTCAGTTGAAAGTGCCACTTTGCCGACCCCCAAATCTGTCACATAGGCACCGGCCTTGTTGGCCTAGGGATAAATACGCCCCTGCTTTAAACTGCTGGATTGCTACATTGTTACTGAACTCTGCTTGTCTGACCACTCTGCTTGCCTTACCCTTAAACTGCTGGATTGCTACATTGTTACTGAAATCTGCTCATCTGACCACTCTGCTTGCCTTACCCTTAAACTGCTGGATCGCTACATTGTTACTGAACTCTGCTTGTCTGATCACTTTGCTTGCCTTACCCTTAAACTGCTGGATTGCTACATTGTAGCTGAACTCTGCTTGTCTGACCCCTCTGCTTGCCTTACCCTTAAACTGCTGGATTGCTACATTGTTACTGAACTCTGCTCATCTGACCACTCTGCCTGCTTAACCCTTAAATTACTGAATTACTTTACCATTGCTGAACTCTGCCTGCCTGACCATTCTTTTGGTTTACCCTTGAACAGTTATACTGTTGGATTTCTTTTGTTGCTGAGACCTGCCTGTTCCTGACCATTCTTTTGGTTTACCCTTAAACTACTTTAGTGCTGGATTGCCTTCCTGTTGCCAGACTCTGAAAGTTTTGACCTTTCTCTGCCTTCATCTAATTGCCGTGAAGAACTACCCTGTCTGCCGTGAGTACTGCTTATCTTATTTCCTATACTCACTTTGTTCTAAGATATTTCCTATCATTCCACTTGACGCCGGAATAAGAAGACTACTGGTCGAGTTTGGTCTGATCGAGAAATATCCCACGAATATTACAATATATATATATATATATATATATATATATATATAGAGAGAGAGAGAGAGAGAGAGAGAGAGAGAGAAAGAGAGAGAGAGAAACACACCCCAAACTCTGCTAACATCTAAAACTACAAATCCCTAATATAATAACAGCAAATTACCTTACAAGCTACCTAATTAACCCCTTAACTGCCGGGAATAATAGAAGTGTGGTGCACAGCTGCAATTAGTAACCTTCTAATAATACAAAAACAACGGCAAAGCCAAGTATGTCTGCTATTTCTAAACAAAGGGGATACCAGAGAAGCTTTTACAATAATTTTTCATGATTGCACAAGCAGTATGTAAAGAATTTCAGCGAGAAACACAAAGTTTGTGAAAAAGTTAAGGATTTTTTATTAAATGATCTTGTTGGTGAAACGTTAGCATGAAATATACCAAAATGGGCTTAGATCAATACCTTGGGTTTTCTGCTTAATAAAATATTAGGTTTGATAGGTAAAGAAAAAAAAAATCAAGGCTCTATGAAAATACCTGTAGCGAATGGGTTAATATCATACTTTGCTGTTGTTCAGAAGTGATAACTATTGCTCATTCAGTTCCTTGCAGAGACAACACTGATGTCCATCTGTGTAGGTGCACCTTCTTCATGGAATGCATCACAACAGAGCCTTGGCTTTCAAAAGTACAATGGATGTAGAAGCCTCCAAACTTTTTTCCATCACACCTGCTTTATACTCATCAAATATCTATTCTGCCTCAAGCTACATATTTTCTGCAGGATTTTTATTAGAAAAAAATCATAACCCTAAGTATTCCATCAGGCTTTTATTTAGGTCAGCAAATGGTCTCTAAAATTTGTTTTTTAGTATACCTAAGTAAAAGGGTTATACTTAATGTAACCATTTCTTTATCAGGTAGCTAGTCTATCTTGGCTGTTTTGATTGGTTGTAATACTGTAATAAGGTCTTAACTACTGTGGGTTTATACACTGAGTAGCTGATGCCTCCATAATTCCTTAGATTTTGATATTGACATCTCATATCTATATATAGCCAATTCTATGTACACAGGCTTAAGCTGTAAGTTCCCTATGTGTTTTGTCGGGTTACCTGCAGTTGCTCAATATGCCTCATACTCACGTTACTAGAGACTCTTTGAGCATGTCTAATTGTACTGTTATGTATCGGCACAGGATTTAGAGGCTCTTATATGTACATGACTAAGAGCCTATTGTAGGTTCGAAACGTTGTTCCTGTAAACTTTTGGACCTAACTAAATGAGAATAAAGGTCTTTTAAACAAAGATTTCTTCTGGTGGCTGAAGTGCTTGGATGTATGATTACTTGGATTGAAAAGATTTGGCAAATCTTACTTTGTGCCCCACAAACAGGTTCAAAGTTATAACAGTTTATTCACTACTAATAAATTATAGACAGACCGGGTTGTTCACGTTGTTGTTATTTCTACGGTTGGTTAGGTGTATCCTTCTACGTTAATGAGCACTTTGGTTATTATTTTTTTTTAGGGGTGGCGTTTTTTATTTTATAATTGTTGTCTCTTTCTTTTGTTTTGTGTATATAATCTTGCTCTAAGATCCTCACTTTGTATATGTATGCATGTGGCAGGTAGTTACTATACCTTTATGTGCACTCATGCACACCTGCTAATCCTGGCTATGTGTAATATGGACATTTAGTACTTTGGCTCTGGTAACATGACATTAACTGGTTGATATTCAGTGATACAGTCACAGTATACACCCTAACAGTGCTACATATGTATTTTGTCTTTTGTTTTCATATTTCATGTTTTCTTATTTAGTTTGTTTCTCTACATATATGGACTTTAGTATACATGTAACAGTATTCACAAATCTTATACGTTTATCCTGTCTCTCTTTCCAATCCCTTGATATTGGACTTGTCACTGCCACCCTGACATTTCTCCATTTTATGATGTTGTGCCTCACTAATATTTTGCTGGGTTAAGTTTTCCTCCATGTGAACAAGGTTCCGGTTGGAACTGAAACGCTATGGAATAAGGCATGGTGATTCTTTTCTGAAATAAAAAGGCTTTTTTGATATATACCGTGAGTGCCTGTTTGTGGAAACCTACTAAGGCTGGAGCCGGTCATTTTTATATATCATTTTTAAAATATAAATATCAGATACAAATGATACATTGGATAGTCGCAGCCTTTAATTTCAGTCTTTAAGACCATTATGGTCAGATTTTAAGGATTTATATTGCATCTCAGGTAGATTAATCATAGTGATAGGTTTATGGTTATTTCACCTGTATTTTAACACATTATAAAATTCCTCAGCAGTGGAATTAATGACCTCTGCTGTATAACTACCATGTGCTTTATTGTGTAATCTGAAATTACCATACTATCATAAAGGTAGGAAGGACCGGGTGAAAACGGTGTCGCCAGTGCCTGTGAGACAGATTGCAATTGGTGAAACAGTGGTACAGACTGAAAGAAAAAGCTTTCTGTTTCTATTTAATATATTATATACCTCCCATAATAACTTTCAATTTCATTAGTTAAATCATTAAGATAATACAGTGTGTAATATACATTATTTCATGCACAGTTCTTTTTAAATATCAGTCTACAAAATTAAGTACAAATTACTTATTTTGGGCTAGAATACCAGTGGAGCACTAATTTATTGCGCACTCGCAAATGGGCAAATTCGTCCTCCATTTGCACGTGCACGATAAATAACCAGCCATTACAAGTGGCTGGTTATTGCTACTGCATCTTTATTTTTATTTGTTTTAAAACTGCATAAAGCAGTTTCATGGGGTTAAATGTGGCGAGTGTGGGGTGTTAGAAAAAAAAAAACGTCACTGAAATTTTACTATGGGAACTGTGTGCTCCCTGTAAATATATATGTATATGCTTATATGCATATATATTTATGTGTTAATATGTGTATATACCAGTGACGTGCAGTGACGTCAGAGGCTGGTGAGGCAGTGGCTAGGATACGCCTTCATTCTTTAGATATCCTTTGTTGAAGAAATAGCAATGCACATGGGTGAGCCAATCACATGTGGTATCTATGTGCAGCCACCAATCAGCAGCTACTGAGCATATTTAGATATGATGTTCAACAAAGGATATCAAAAGAATGAAAAAAAATAGATATTAGATGTAAATTGGAAAGTTATTTAAATTTGCATATGGGATTGATATGGGTTTCATGTCCCTTTAAATGGTGTCTTGGAAAACTGGTCAACTTAGTAAACATCTGATTTTAGTCTAAAAGGATTGTAACAGAAACTCTTGCCAGATAACACAATGCTTGCTCTGATTATGAGATCTAGAAATCCATGCCCATTAAAATATGTTTAAAACATACTTTTTACTTTAATGCTGCAAATTATGCTTATAGATTCTTTCATTATGCAGTAAATATAAAAATGTCTTGATCCAGTGGCAGCTGGTGAAATTTAAAGATGGTGGGGCGCTTGGCCTCACCCCTTTAAATAAAGCCACACCATCAGATGGCACTATCAATTCATTAATTAAATAAATAAAAGGTAGACAGAAACACAGAAAAGCATTCGGGGGGAGAGGGAGAGACAGACGGGGGAGAGAGACACAGAGGGTTAGAGAGAAAGAGAGAGAGACACAATCACACACAGAGGGGTTAGAGAGAGAGAGAAAGAGAGAGAGACAATCACACACAGAGGGGTTAGAGAGAGAGAGAAAGAGAGAGAGAGACACAATCACACACAGAGGGTTAGAGAGAGAGAAAGAGAGAGAGACACAATCACACACAGAGGGTTAGAGAGAGAGAGAAAGAGAGAGAGACAATCACACACAGAGGGGTTAGAGAGAGAGAAAGAGAGAGAGACACAATCACACACAGAGGGTTAGAGAGAGAGAAAGAGAGAGAGACACAATCACACACAGAGGGTTAGAGAGAGAAAGAGAGAGAGACACACAATCACACACAGAGGGTTAGAGAGAGAGAGAAATAAAGAGAGAGAGAGAGAGAGAATCACACACAGAGGGTTAGAGAGAGAGAAAGAGAGAGAGAGACACAATGATTCAATCACATACAGAGGGTTAGAGAAAGAGAGACACAATCACACACAGAGGGTTAGAGAGAGAGAGAGAAAGAAAGAGACACAATCACACTCAGAGGGTTAGAGAGAGAGAGAAAGAGAGAGACACAATCACACACAGAGGGTTAGAGAGAGCGCGAGAGACACAATCACACACAGAGGGTTAGAGAGAGAGCGAGAGACACAATCACACACAGAGGGTTAGAGAGAGAGCGAGAGACACAATCACACACAGAGGGTTAGAGAGAGAGAGAGAAAGAGAGAGACACAATCACACACAGAGGGTTAGAGAGAGACACAATCACACACAGAGGGTTAGAGAGAGAGACAATCACACACAGAGGGTTAGAGAGAGAGAAAGAGAGAGAGAGACACAATCACACACAGAGGGTTAGAGAGAGAGAAAGAGAGAGAGAGACACAATCACACACAGAGGGTTAGAGAGAGACACAATCACACACAGAGGGTTAGAGAGAGAAAGAGAGAGACACAATCACACACAGAGGGTTAGAGAGAGAGAGAAAGAAAGAGAGAGACACAATCACACACAGAGGGTTAGAGAGAAAGAGAGAGAGAGAGACACACAATCACACACAGAGGGTTAGAGAGAGCGCAAGAGACACAATCACACACAGAGGGTTAGAGAGAGAGCGAGAGACACAATCACACACAGAGGGTTAGAGAGAGCTCAAGAGACACAATCACACACAGAGGGTTAGAGAGAGAGCGAGAGACACAATCACACACAGAGGGTTAGAGAGAGAGAGAGAAAGAGAGAGACACAATCACACACAGAGGGTTAGAGAGAGACACAATCACACACAGAGGGTTAGAGAGAGAGAAAGAGAGAGAGAGACACAATCACACACAGAGGGTTAGAGAGAGAGAAAGAGAGAGAGACACACAATCACACACAGAGGGTTAGAGAGAGAAAGAAAGAGAGAGAGAGAGACACAATCACACACAGAGGGTTAGAGAGAAAGAGAGAGAGAGAGACACAATCACACACAGAGGGTTAGAGAGAAAGAGAGAGAGAGACACACAATCACACACAGAGGGTTAGAGAGAAAGAGAGAGAGAGAGACACAATCACACACAGAGGGTTAGAGAGAGACACAATCACACACAGAGGGTTAGAGATAGAGAGAGAGAGAGAGAGAGAGAGAGAGAGAGAGAGAGAGAGAGAGAGAGAGAGAGAGAGAATCACACACAGAGGGTTAGAGAGACACAATCACACACAGAGGGTTAGAGAGAGACACAATCACACACAGAGGGTTAGAGAGAAAGAGAGAGAGAGACACAATCACACACAGAGGGTTAGAGAGAGACACAATCACACACAGAGGGTTAGAGAGAGAGAGAGAGAGAGAGAGACACAATCACACACAGAGGGTTAGAGAGAGACACAATCACACACAGAGGGTTAGAGACACATAAGGGATGAGAGAGTCTGAGGGGGAGGAAGAGAGACAGAGAGAGAAAGAGACCATGGGGGAGAACAACACATAAGGAGAGAGATGGATAGAGAGAGAGACACACACACACACACACACACACATACAAGGGGGGGGGGGGAGAGGGACCACTGCATTTTTAAGTAATAAAACAGCAAAGCTACAGAGACTAAGTGAGACTATAACTAAGTGAGACTATAACTAAATGAGACCATGCATTAGTGTGCAGTACAGAGGCAAGCTGCTAAGTTAGTGGGTGTAAAGTTTGAGTAAACAAAATACAAAAACGATCCTTTGCTGTAAAAGAGTAAAAAAAAAAACACTAAACCACATTCATTGAATTATCATTTTCACTAACAGAATCCTTTTCAGTAAAATCTTACTTTAATAAGATGGGGCTGAAACAGTGCTCTCTGTGCCTCTCTCTTCCTGCTCTGTAAGGATTCAGGAAGTGACAGTGGCACATTCCACTGCACTTAGAGGGGAAGAACAGAACTCTCTTTTTCACTTTAGCAAAGCTAGCAGGTTCACAGGACAGCAACAAAATAAATGAAAGTTGTTTTTTTCCGTTTTTGTTTTATTTTATATCATTTAACATCCAGCCCCAACTTTAAGTTCCATTTACTAATGCCTCTCACTGGATTGGTTCAGCCCATATAGGACTGCCTCAAATAAGCAGTTAATGGGCCATGCAATGATCTTAACCACTTTCATCCAGTAGATGGCGCAGCATGTTGTGTAATGGTGGGCAGACCTGCTTGTGCCTCTTCATTGCACAACATATAGCTGTGAAAAAAAAAAAATGCTGGGGAAAAAAAATACTTTTTTTTTTTTTTTTTTTTAAAGTCAATAAAAAAATATATATTTTTGCCCATATGAGAGGTGAACCACTGCCTCACCTGCCTCTAGTGACTGCACATCACTGGTATATACACATATAAAAACTTAAATATATTGTATATATTCATATACATATATATTTTAACTTGCTGCCCATAGTTCTCATGCCGTGTCCCACGGGATGAGAACGAGGCTCCCATTGGAGCCTATGGAAGCGCTGGTATTACAAGTTAGGTGCAATGCGAACATATTACAAAGTGGAGTACATATATTGCTTTTGCGGAAGCAATATTTTGCTCTCTACTTATAATCTGGCCCTTTTTTTTCAGTTCTCATATGGTCACTATCCTGCAACTTCTGCCCTTTGAGTAATTCAAAATTATATTGAGCTTCTGCCAATTTAGCACTAAGAGCATAATTGCCAGGGCTGGATCAATCTTGAGACCAAGTGGGTCCAAGGGACCAAGGCAGCACTTGAAAAGTCAGTCACTGTCACACCCATACAACTTCTGTCTTCTGTCTCTAGTGGGGGAAGTCGCAGGCTCCAAGCAGCATAACCTCATTATGCACAAAAATACAGAACCAGTCAGGGGCGATATTCAAGGTGGGACAAGTGCATCTTTGCCCTAACTTCCTTCCCACTTATTGCACAATTGTGCATAAGCATTAATTGCATGCAGGTAGGCAGGCCGGCCAAGTAAGGTCAGCGGCCACGATAGTAGGTTGGTATGCGAATCAGTAATGCTACTAGGTTGGGATCATTGCATACTCAGACCCCGGCAGTACAATATCTTGAGCCGGCGCTGGTAATTTTTTTTTTTTTGATGTCTTTTGTCATTCAAACATGCTATCTTTCTGCAGGCTATCAAGCTTAGGAATAGTGCATTTAAATAATATATAATGTATATAACCTTAAACAGTTGCATGATCAGCTAACAAAAAATAATTTGTTTTATTTTACTCTGTACAGTCCCTTGCTGTGACAAACACATTGCAATGATGCATATAAGACCCAGTAGACTGAAAATAGAACTCCTGAGTCAAGTGTACCAGCTTGTTGATTGCTAAAACAATATTAAAGCAATTTTTTCTCTTTGATGCATCTAAAAGAGGACATGTTAAGGGTGTGTTATATATATTTTTTCCTCTGGAGGAGAAAACATTGTTATGCTGATCTTAATGCTTGTATGACATGTTACTGTCCATTAACAGAACTGTGTGAGTAATCCTTTCAGCCAGTGAGCAATCTGTCCCTAGGAATGAGCTGATCACATACAAACAATGTATATAAATACTACATTGGGGGGGAGGGGGGGATAAACACATAGATATAGATACACGCAATAATGCATTAGACCAAATGCATAAAAATAAAGTGACAACCCTTACTGTATTCTGCAAAACTTTTATTTTTTTCATCCTTACTACTTTATCAAAACCCAAAGGCACAAGCATATTTTTTATTGGAAGTCTTGTTAAAGAATTGATCTTTGACCTTTAAGTGCAGTAGATATGGTTTATACTTTGAATGCCAAAATATTCAATTTTTCAATCATTCATTATTTGATTCACTATAAAGTCTAAGGGGCTGTGCGCAATTTACATCCCAAATTACATATTTTATGTTACGTTATGGTTTAAGATCACAAGAATTAACTAGAAAATACAATTATCTTCGGTTTAGAACTGTAGATTAAATGAGCAATATCAATTCCACGTTTGTATATATAACTGCACATAATCATAATAAACAATAAGTTTTGATGTGATCTACTTAATAGTCATCACTATAATGAAAACTGCAACACTGTTGCAGAGCTAGCAACAAATTCACTAATGTCCACCATACTTTTATCATTTATATCATTATGATGTTTCTTTGGATAATATATTTCAACAAAGGATGCATGTGTGTGCTATTGGAAATAGAAACCATAACTATTCCTAGTATTAAAGCATTTGCAAATAAGAAGTCAAGCTAACACTGTATATATATATATATATATATATATATATATATATATATATATATATATATATATATATATATATATATATATATATATATGTATACTCTATATAATACATGTTTTATCTAATTTGGAAATCCACTATGGAAAACTGTAGATACATTAATGCATTTTAATTAAATAATAATTTTCAAATGTTAAAGAAGCTGAAATCATTTGAAAAAGTTAAATTTATGTTGAGGCTTTATAAAAACTGGACAGTATTATAAATACTTGATTTGTAAAAACTGTTATGAATAAATTAACTACAATAATAATAACAATAATATAAATCATCATCATTATCACCATTGCTAACTTTATATAGCAACAATGCAATATAATGTCCACTGTCATTCTAAAATCTTAAAACTGATTGTATTTCAAATCTATAAATATTTTAAACTTTCTATAAAATAATTAAAAAAAAAACTTTAATTTAGCAAGTGTCACCTTGCATTGCAATGTCTGTATATATAGAAAAGGCTTCACAGCTGATCATATCTACAAAGAGGGTAGGCTGAGATAGATTGAAATGAACTGTGCTACAGAGCCTTTGTATACACTTGATGTTTTTTTAAATATGCAACAATGCCAGTGACACTGAGACAATAGCACAAAGAAGCCCACACGTTAATTGAGTGTGACATACAGATTGCAAAGACAAGCGTGTCATAAACCGCAATACAGAAGTAGTGGATAGAGCTCTGTAGCAGAGTCCTCCCCCTTGTCCTGCAGCTCTTCCAGGAAGTATGGGAATTGCAGCACCTTGGAGAGCTCCCTATTTCTCCTGTACACTGCAGAGTGGCACCATGCTGAGATGGAACCTTAATTCCCACTGACTGAGCTGAATCCCCCAACTGCATAGGACTTTCTGACAAAAGATAAGGTTAACCCTTTTAAAACAGGCATTAATATATTCCAGCATTATCAAGTTACAATATCGACTCGGAATGTCATTCAAGGTAACCACTACTAACGACTAACACTTAGCACCTTGGCTATTAAGGGGTGCAGTTTCCGTTCGACTAGGGGTTAATATAATGCATTTGCATTCTATATAAGAAGCAGCTCTGATTCACACATGCAGAGCCTTCGATAAATAAAGCCATAGCCGAGTGTTCTTTAGTGCATCTGCAGTGCATTGTCTTATCTGATACAGAAGTTTTATGGATGGAACCTTAAGGAATTCCGGCAGCTATTACAACATTCTAGCACAAAAATCAAGCATTGTTGCACACGCAGACTATACCAGCCATATAGATCTGAACCGTGCCCATTACAACACCTAATACAATAACACACCCAGAAAGTTCCTAGCCTCACATCCCACACAAGTGTGTTACAAGGATTTCTGACTCCTTACGACCCGCAGAGCCCCCCATGAACAATCAGTCCTACCTCTACAGGCTCAGCTTCCGCCATTTTCCGCCTTAGGAGCAGGCAGCGGGAGGAGTGTTTAATTCCCATAAGAGCCTGCAAGTTTTTTTATTTCCAAGTTTAGCAGGAAAAAAAAAATCGATGAATGTTTCTGTCTTCACAAAACCTTCTGTTGGTAGTGTCACTGCACTTTCTTCAATGTCACTTGAAACTTTGTATCTTGTTAATGTCCACAAGCTAAGGCGACTGAACAGCCAAGTGAATGAAATGTTGCAGAGCTCATAAAATCTGGTCAGAGTGTCCTGAGAGATTTCTTAGCATCAGAGTCCCATCCACGGTTGTGCATTATAGAATTCACCTCTAATCCAAACTGCATTCCTCAGATTCAAGCAATGAAGTCTTGAAATTAAATCTCTTTTTATTTCTTCTGGGAAAACTTGGTATGATACCAAATAGTGCTTATTACAGCATCTTATGGGCTGAGACTGGAGGGAAATTCAACCCTGTTGCATTAAACGAGCAATTAAATCATTATAATATATGCACTGCATATAACAATATTTATGCACCCCACTGGCATGAAAAACTAAAAGCATTTAAAACAGACTTTTAAATCTATACAGTTAGCAGCATTTTGCTAGTCGAGAGCACTTCAGAGATGATCCCCTTGAACATCACATGAATATGTATAAATGGTGCCCTTGCTGTGACCAATCAGAGCCTGTATGCAAATTAATCTGTGCACTGTGGAACAAGTGCACGAGTATCCTTATGAACATTTCCTTAAATATGCTCATTCACAATATTGCTTAGAAACATCTATGTGATCTAAAATAAGGCTCCCATTCAGTTTCAAAAATACATTTAGAGATTATTTGCTTTTGTGTTTGTGTCTAGTAGGTGTAGTGTGTATATATTTATATCTCTTGTATATCTGACCATTGTTTCCTGTTGCCTGATTATGTCTCTATAGAGAGGTATGTGTAGTGTATGTGGTTGTGTAGTATGAGTATTCTTTTCTGTTTGCCCCTGTTACTAATGCTTGTAGTTCCTTATTTAGAGGGAAATTATATTGATAAATGAAATGCTTTGTTTCATTAGAGCATTTCATTTTAGCACTAGTACCCTACAATTATATGTTTTAACCAATGCAAAAGGGTCAAACACATAATTAAAGTGTTGCTCTGGTCCTGTGTATATACAGCTCTTTAGTCAATCAGTAGCTGAAGTTGTGTGATCCCTATGTGCAACTGCCACTGCTGATTGGCTTAGATTAGAAGATGTATCAGCGCAGAACTGGGAGTGCTCTGCAGGTCCCAAGCGGTATTTAAACTATGTGTTTAACCACTTTATGAGGGTTAAACAATTACCATTGCAGGGTCACTAGTGCTAACATTACATGCTCTTACAAATTAGTGCATGCTATTTTTGTGCTATACAGTCCTTTTAAGAAATAAAGAGATACTGTATGTTTCAGTGATAAATTGTACTTTATGTGGAATAGAGCTGAAGATTATGCAATATGTGTCATCACTACCAGCTCTCTAAACAGGCGTTATCTGTGAATGGAGGTGCATAAGACCTACACATGTACAGTAAAAACTATCACAAAACAATAGATTGAATGGATTGTCTCTTTGATTTGTATTACTCTATTATGTTTATTTAATGAGGTATACTAGAGTAAAAATGTAATATTTCATTAATGCATTCTGTTTTAAAAAAATTATCTTTCCTTTCTAGATGTTTATGTCCTTAAAGTAGTAAAACACATAATTATAGGTGCTCTCCCATAATGCCCTTCCAGATGAGGATACAGCAAATAACTTGAGTAACGTACATCTGCTTTTGATTGGCACACTGGATCTATCCTTGTGCGGAGTGAGACAACAGTTCTCCAGGGGTCAGACTTTTACTGCATGGGTTGAACATGTAAGAAGAAATAGGAACCAATTTAAAGTAAGCTGATAAACAATGCTGCTTTGAATATAAATGGCCAGTAAACTTGAATGTGATCTCTATACATTTTAATAAATTAAAATAAGACAGTGTTGTAATATACATTAATTATTTATATTGTCTGCTTTTGCTGTAAAATACCTCTAAATATTTTTTTTGTTCTACTCCCTCCAGAGAGGCTGCAGTATCCTCATCATACTCAAATATGGTGAGTTTTAAATGCCCCTCAACATTCTACCCAAATATTTCATATATCAGATCTAAAGATCATACATGTCTATCCATCCCTATTTAGCTACAGCAGAGAAACCAAGGAACATTAATTTCACCAGGGGATTTAAATCCTTCCTTCTTTAGTGCCCTCAAAGTCCATAAGTATTTGAGTGAGCGAGAAAGTGTGCACATGTATATGCATGAGTGGGATTTGTGTGCCTTTAGTGTTAACTCATGTAATGTATAAATTGGTAGTTTATATCCCAAAATCTAAGGGAAGCTTTGATTCTATGAGTTCATTGTAGGCTTTTCTGAGTGCCTGCTAGTTACTCTATGCAATGGAGATTAAAGTCACTTATACATTAGTGTATGCCTAGTAGTGACATAATAGAAAATAATAGAGTCCTAGAGGCATCCATAAAGTATAAAACCAGCTTTATTCAAAATTATTTAAAAGGTGAAGCATACAGAGACACAAATCTGGCTGGACTTACGCATTTCGGCTTGTGCCGTATTCATAGACCTAGTAGCTTGTCAGCCAGGTGAGCTTAAAAACCCCATGAAACAATTTCATTGGATAGTGCTAATTGGAAGAAAAACTCCTCTTACAATCTTTTCAAAAAACGTGTCAGAACAAATTTTGAAACATTGCAGCATACAATGCTAATGTACCAAGAAGGGAGAATCATTGATAATTATTTCAAAGGGATATTAAAGGAACAAAATCACTTAAACATAATAAAGAAATAGACGTTTGAAATTAACTTTCAGAGAGTGCAACAATCATAAAGGCATGGCTAAATATAACATTTGACTAATAGTATCAAAGTAGGTGTATAACTTGTCAAAATAATGACACGTAATATACAAAAAGCAGATATAAAAATTGACTTCAACAAGAAATGTATAGATAAGGATAAATGTTGAGATGTTAGATACATATTTTAAACCTATTGCTCATTTAACACATAAAGGCTAAGAAAATATGTGAAGAAATAAGTATATCCCAATTCTATAATATACAATGCACAAAGAAAGCCCTTGTGATTATTTGTATTTAGAGCGGTCCAAATATGTAACAGTTATAATTGAAATAACATAAATACAAGGTAGATAGCCCAAAGAGGTGGTGTATGAAAGATCTAAATAGATCTAAACTAATTGAGGGTAAAAATTCTATACAGATACCTAAACTAATGGGCAAAATTGCCAAAATGGTATTAGAAATTATTTCCAATGGTTAATAACATCATACTTTGAGTTAAACCCAGAGGTACCTGGGTCTTGAGTTTAAATATACAGAATATCTCCTGTCTGGACAGGAGGTATTCTCTGTCACCACCTCTCTTAGGACGCCCTACCATTTCGATTGCTCTCCACCTGAAATTGTCAACACACTTGTTATTTGTGTCCAAAAAATGTATGGACTAGGCAGAGCAACGTTTGTCATTTGTGATATACCCCAGATGCTCTCGTATCCGTGTTCTTACACTCCTTGTGGTCATACCCACATACTGCAAGTGATGTTGAGTGCATTCAATGAGGTATATCACATATGTGGTTGAACAGTTAATACATCTATTAACTGTAAAACATTGTCCGGTGACACATGAATAGAAGTCATTGCCTACGGTAAGGAAATCACATGATTTGCACCTATTGCTGCCGCATCTGAAGGTGCCATGAGAACTGAGCCAGGAGCTGGAGGGGATAGTCGATGGGAGTTGGCTAGGGGCAGGTAGGTTCCCCAAAGTAAGGTTTTTGGAAAAGATACATTTGCAGCCATTGTCCACCACTTTCTTGAGAGATTTATCTCCATACAATAAAGGGAAGTATTTTTTTCACTATCGCACAGATAGAATAACACTCTGTGGAATATTTAGTGATGAACAACTGGTTCTGGTTCCCCTTCTGATTTGGTTTGGGCACAAAGGTACTTGACCTATCAATCCTTGTAATTTGATCTGCTATTTTCTTGATAAGAGGTTAAGAATAGCCTCTTTTGATGAAACGTGATTCCAAGACCTTACTCTCTTTTACAAACTCTTGTTCCTCTGAACGGATTCTCTTAGCACTAATGCGCTGTCCCTTCACCACTCCTTTAAACACATGACTGGGATGAGCACTTTTGGCATGTAGGATAGAGTTCACAGATATAGGCTTGCAATAAAGGCAACTGGTGACCTTATTGGTGAATACTGACCCTGTTAGAGTGAGGTCCAGGAAGTAAGTACTGGACTTATGCCATTCATGTGTGAACCCAACTCCAAATTCACCCTTATTGAGTATGTCCACAAAGTTCATTGCATCTTTCCTTGAAGACCCCCAAACAAAGATAAGGTCATCAATGAATCTGCAAAAAAAACAAATGTGATCCTGATGGGGATTACTATCCTCAAAGACAAAGGAGTTCTCAATCCAGCCCATAAAAATATTGGCATATGACGGCGCAAATTTTGCACCCATGACTGTTCCCCATCTCTGTAGATAGTAATCCCCCTCAAAGAAAAAATAGTTATGATTGAGAAGAAAGTTTGTGACTCTCGGTATATATTCAATCTCTTAGGAACTCGACCCACTATACTTCCCTAAGCAATCTTGTAGAGGATACAATCCTTTTTCATGCAGGATGCTTGAATATAGGGATATAACATCCACTGTCAGCCAACTACATTGTTCATCCCAGGTTACATGTTCCAAGAGGCTCAGAATGTGTGTGGTGTCACGTATGTAGGAGGGCATATTGATAACAAATGTCAGCAGAATGTTATCCAACCATTCAGACAAGGGCTCTAGTAAGGAGCCAATGCTTGAAACGATAGGTCTGCCTTTAACATTTTTGCAGAATAGTGTAAGTGTGATCATCTCTAAATTGTCTAACAGCTTCTGCTACATATTGTGATCTATCAAGTACACTGCCCCCCTTATCTGATTGCCAAATGACAATTTCATTATTGTTTTTAAGGGAGTCAATAGCCTCTCTTTCTTTTTTTTTAGATTCATGTTAGTGTTGGAGTTGCTGTAGGATAACAAAGTGAGATCTTCCACTACTCTTTTGTGATTTAATTCTAAAGATTTACCCCTATTGTGTATAGGGTATAAGTGGGATTGCCTTTTCAGTCTAGGGTAGTGTGTGTTTTCCCCTGAACTCTCACTGGGGACAGAATAGTCAGATTGATGGGCTCATATGTTGAACTACTCTGAGCTATATCTTCAACACTAGGAGGATCACCATCATTAAAATGTTTAATGAGTGTCAACTTTCTAATGAATTTGTTAAGATCCAAAATGGTGTTAAATAAATTAAAACTCCTAGTAGGACAAAATCCCAATCCATAGCTCAAAACTTTATTTTCTACTTCTACTTCAGTGAGCTGGTGGGAGGAAAGATTGATGACATTAGCCACTTGGGTTAGTTTTTCTGATCCATCAGGACATACGTGTGTTGCCCTTTCATCACTTTTGTACTTTTCCCTCCCCCTTCTGGTGGTTTCAGTGCATTGTGAAAAACCTGTGTCTTAGGTTTATTATGTATGGGTAGTGAAGTGATAGGTGCACTTAGACTCTGCCATGAGGCAGCTAGATTACAGGGTTGGTTAGCTACCTTATGTGTTTTTGGTTTAGCACCAGTATATTTGGTTTTAGTATGTGCTGTTGTACTGATAGTAGTGTGGTCAGAAGTATCTGGCTGAACATGAGAAATGACTGACTCAAACTCTCCTATGTCAGGGTAAGTTATATAATCAGTGTCACATTCTGAGTTAGATGTGTCTTCACTTGACACATTTTGCAAGGTATCATCATCTATACTATCTGCTCCTGAAGAGACTTTTGTAGAATTGGCAAATCTCTTATGTAAACTTGAATATGATCTCTATACATTTTTAATTCATTAAAAATAGAAAAGTGTTGTAATATACATTAATTATTTATATTGTCTGCTTTTGCTGTAAAATACCTCTAAATATTTGTTTTTCTTTTTGTTCTACTCCCTCCAGAGAGGCTGGAGTGTCCCCATCATACTCGAATATGGTAAGTTTTAAATGCCCTTCAACATTCTACCCAAATATTTCATATATCAGATCTAAAGATCATACATATCTATCCATCCCTATTTAGCTACGGCAGAGAAACCCAGGAACATGAATTTCACCAGGGGATTTAAATCCTTCTTTAGTGCCCTCAAAGTCCATAAGTATTTGAGTGAGCGAGCGAGCGAGCGAGAAAGTGTGCACATGTATATGCATGAGTGGGATTTGTGTGCCTTTAGTGTTACCTCATGTAATGTATAAATTGGTAGTTTATATCCCAAAATCTAAAGGAAGCTTTGATTTTGTGAGTTCATTGTAGGCTTTTCTGAGTGCCTGCTAGTTACTCTATACAAAGTCACTTATGCATTAGTGTATGCCTAGTAGTGACATCACAGGTGATGGTGATGCAAGGGAGCAGCCATTTACAGGCTTTTAATAATTAAAGTAAACACATACCTAGCACATGTGTAGAGGTTGAGATTAGCTGAGAAGTTACAAACCTCACTCCCAATAAAGCAATAAATGAGCATTGTAGCCTTCTGACAGATTACACTGCTCAAGAATGAAAATGTGTCTGACTTGAAAATACTTCTATTTGACTTCCACATGCAAAAAAACAAATATGACATTTAAAGCTTTCAGTCAGCTCTTGGTTCCAAGATATTGCCCAAGGGCAATGAAAAGGTGGCTTGGGATGCTTTTAAAGGTGTTGTGCATGGCTTCTTGGGTAACCAAAGTGATGGAAACTATGTTGAGCTTGCGAAAAACCTTCTAGAAAATTATTGATTAGGCTGCAACATGTCACTCAAAATCCACTCCCTTGACACTTACAGTATCTGGACTTCTTCCCTGACAACTGTGGTGCAGTGAGTGATGAGCACAGTGAGTAGTTGCACCAAGAAATGTCAGCAATAGAACAAAGATATCAGGGTAGGTGGAGCACTTCTATGCTTGCTGACTACTGTTGGACAGTGACAAGAGATGCCCCAGAAGAGGAGTACAAGCAACAAGAAGGCGATCTTGTGAGTAGGCCACTATTTCAGATAGTACGTTCAATTGCTGTATGTTTTTCCTTGTTGTTATTGATTGAATGAAAACAACTTTACTTTATGTTGTATCAAGAAAATATCAGATTGTTGTTATATTGCTTTTCACTATGACTATATTACTCAAGCGCAAGTAGTGTATCCCAAAAACTAGAGCTAATAAAAAAAAGAAATTTAAGTTAAATTTGGTTTTCAAGACCCATAATTAATAAAGTATGACTATTTTTAGTAAGGAAGAAATTAAAAATATTTTTTTTATTGAACAGTGTTATTTTAAATGTTGTTCTTTTCAATTTAATCATACAAACATATTCTTTTCTTGCATGTTCATGTGTTTTTTTTAATCAGTTTCTTATTTAAATATGTTCTTGTGAGAGATTGATTTTCTGGGTCAGCCCATTAACTTATCTATTTCTTAAAGTTTAATATTAGTGAATGTTTTCAAATCCTTATGTAGCTGCTTGACTTACATTCATTTCCACAAAGCAATATATTGTTACCCCAGGCTAATATAATGAGCATTATGTGTATATCTACTGAGCTGGACTAAATTCACTCATTTCAAATCCTCCCATAACCTAAAGTATTTCAATCTTTCCTTTGTTGCAAATCAGTATTGGGGTTTTATAATATATTTAGAAAAAAAAACAGGTGTCTTTTTTTTTTTTTTTAGGTTTTAAATTATTTTATTAAGATAAATTACTTTCAGGTACAAGAATAAAACAGAAATTGTACTTGGAGCACGCAGGCTCCTACAAGTCACGTAAACAGTTGATCTAAACATTTCAAACACAGGTGTCCTTTTTTAATAACAGGTTAGCTGAATAAAATAGATATGTGAAATATATTTTTAATGGTTTGTAAACAATTTAATTACATTATCCTATGATTTTTGTTTTTAATGTAAATAGGGAGTTTTAAAGGGGTAGAAATGTTATAATTGAAATGTGCATGGATGTGTTTCAGTATTAAGTTTAAGCATTTTTTAAATATATTTCGTTTAGCAAAATGCTTCTAGTAAAATGCATTGCTGCTTTTTAGTGGCATACACAAATATGTTATGAGAGTTTGTGAATCAGTATTTAAGCTCGGAATGCTGGTGTTTTTTTCTTTGTAAATACTTAATTTGTTTCATACAAGCCACTGCTCCAATAATTACTGCCTAAAAGACTTTGGAGTCACTGTGAGCTGTGACAGTGAGGCTTTGAATTGGGCCACCAGCTTGAATCCAGAGCTTTAATTACAGCTGCCTGCCTTTAGGATTTTGGAGTTGCTGTGGGTAACTGCCGTATAACTTCATATTTGTCAGGGTACCAGGAACCAGACTGAGACGTGAGATGCTAAATAATCACACCTTTATTAAAAAAATAACAAAATAAATTCAAAGCCAGAGCGGGTAGTCAGACAAGCCGGGTCAGGAACCAAAGCGAGTAGTCAGACAAACCAGAGTCAGGAACACGAAGATCAATAAAGTCAGGAACAAGCCAGGGATCAGAAACCAGAAGGGATGTCAAACAAGCCAGGTTATACACGGAGACAGGAACTTACAGAGAAGTCAGACAACGCAAGGGCAAAGGCAGACTGAACTGAGGCACTTAAATAGTAAATGATGATGACATCATTATTCTGGGACTGCAACCTGTCTTTCAATGATGATATTTTGCAGTTTGGCCATAAGAGGGAACCTGGGTGTAGTGAGCAGCATTAGACACTCTGCTTCAGGCAAGGAGAAAACACAAGTGAGAAAAATGGCAGCCATAAGAAAAATCTGCAAACAACAAGCGAAGTCAGGGTGAAACTCTGACAATCTTACACTATTATGGATATGAATGGAATGTTGGTAATCTGTTCAGCATTAAACTGTGCCTATAAAGGGCCAGATCACAAGTGGAGCACTAAATATCACTTTGGAGAAAGCAATGTTTGAGCTACACTGAGTAATACCAGTGCATACTAATGTGCGCTGGTATTACAAGTTGAGATCAATGCAAATGCAAGCTCACATTGCTGGGAAGCATTGGGCTCACAAAAGTGCGCTTCCATAAGCTCCAATGGGAGCCTCGTTCTTATGCTATGAGACAGCAAGGGGGGGTAAGTTGTGCACGTGTTACACATATTAACACATAAATATACTGTATATGTATATAAGCATATACATATATATTTACTAGGAACACACATTTCCCATAGACCGCAATGTAAAGGCAGTTTTCAGTGCCCACACTCGCCGATTTTAGCCACCAAAAACAGCCTAAAACCAAAAACAGATAAATTAGCGCTCCACTTGTAATCTTGCTCTTAGTGGGATTCATTTGGCATAGGGGAACAGTAGCTTTAATTTACTTACTGATATACTTTTTTTTATCTTATGCTTTATTTATTATTTCTACTGTTATATTAAATACATTTTTGCACACTCTTTTTACTCTGCGAAATTCTGTCCGTGTGTGATTGCTGAATAACATTCTACAGCCTACTTTTCTTTATTGTCACAGGCAAGAGTGTTATTAATAAGTTCTTACCCTTTTTTATATATACAAATCATTTTTTCTAAGCTTAAGCACTGGTCCAACTTGGACTTTTTGTCAACTAGAATATAGATTATAATCTATTTAAATCTTTCCCTTGCAAAGTGTTTGGGTTTTACAATATATTTGGAAACAAAAACAGGTGTCTTTTTTATCTAAAATAATGAATAAAAGTGATATGTTGTGAAATATATTTTTAATGGTTTGTGAAAAATGTAATCAATGAAATTGTTCTTTGATTGTTGCTTTTAATGTAAGGAGTTTTAAAGGGGTACAAAGGTAAAACATGAAATGTGCATGGATGCTTTTTAATATAAAATTCAATTTTTTTTTAATTATCTTTCCTGTAGCAAAAATGCTTCTAGTAAAATGTATTACTACTTTTTAGAGGCATACACACATATGTTGTGAGGGCTTGTGCATCAGTGTTCAAGCTCGTAAAATTGGTGTTTATTGTGCTATCCAGGGTACTGAACCAAAAATGGGCCGGCTCCTTAGCTTAGATTCCTGCTTTTTAAAATAAAGATAGCAAGAGAACAAAGAAAAAATGATAACAGGAGTAAATTAGAAAGTTGCTTAAAGGGACATTAAACCCAAAAATTTTCTTTCATGATTCAGGTAGAGAATACAATTTTTAAAAAGTTTCCAATTTACTTCTATTATCAAATTATTTTCATTCTCATGTTTTATGTCCCTTTAAAATGGCATGGTCCATCTGACTCATAGAAGAAAATGTTTTGGTTTAATATCCCTTTAAAGGAACAGTCTACTCCAGAATTGTTTATTGTTTAAAAAGATAGATAATCCTTTTATTACCCATTCCCCAGTATTGCATAACCAACATGGTAATATTAATATACATTTTACCTCTGTGATTACCTTGTATCTCAGCCTCTGCAGACTGTCCCCTCATTTCAGTTCTTTTGACTGACTTACGTTTTAACCAATCAGTGCAGACTCATAAATAACTCAATGGGAGTGAGCAATGTTATCTATATGACACATAAACTAGCACTGTCTAGCTGTGAAACTGTCAAAATGCACTGAGATTAGAGGTGGCCTTCAAGGGTTTAGAAGTTAGCATATGAGCCTAGCTTTCAACAAAGAATACCAAGAGAACAAAGCAAATTTGATGATAAAAATAAATTGTAAAGTTGCTAAAACATGCAGTGCAAGAATAAAACCCCTAAACCATCAGTGGTTATTCTAGCTAGTAAATGTAATGTTATGTTTAAAAAATCTATTTACATTTCAAGACCCACAGGCCCCTGACCTGGAAATAGAAAGAGCCCACAGGGCCCTCAGACCTCCGCCCTCTCCAGGTTCTCCACCACAAGACGTTATACTAAAATTTCTACGCTTTACTGACAAGGAAAAGGTTTGGCAACAAGCCAGAAAGTCACAGAATATCATGTATCTGGATCACTCACTTCAAGTATACTTGGACCTAAGCCCTACCACGGTACAGAAACGAAAAGATGTCCGCTTTATCACTAAGGCAATTCAGGAGAGGTCTATAAGATACAGATGGGGCTTCCCATTTAGCCTACAAATCTCACATGAGGGACAGTCTTATACCTACAAATCGCCTGAGGACTTAGACATGATATCCAAGGCTCTAAATAACAAATTTCAAGCTCCTCAGATCAAGGATGTTGTCATAAGGGCCACTAATCCAGACAAACCTGCGACACAGAGGACCATGACCCCAAGATGGACGACAGTGAACTACAAGAAAGGCGGCAGTAAACCCGCTGCGCCAAAAATGGAGTCTAATAAGGACTATGAGACCTGAACTATCTAATTCCTACCAGGCTGGGTGAGATCTTACAACATATTGCTTGCACTGCATATGGTGATAATGTTTGTAATGTTTGTTATTCTTAATACATGTTTAGATATGGTTAACATTGGTGTCATGAGATGCAGGACATATGCAGGACACAGCAATGATGGTACAACTCTATTTTATTACAGAGCATAGCAATACACATCCAGACAGGTTGATTGTACTAAACTAACTGCGACACAGACACCGGACCTAAGCCCCGCCCACATACTAGTGACATCACATCCTGCTCTCATCACATCTTCCCCTTTTTCAAAGGCAAAGCATACATTTGCATATAATAAATAACAAGGTACACCAACAGGGTATACAACAACATTTTTGTTTTTGAACATTATAAAAACAGATAGATTAGAAAACATGAACAAATAAATTACATCCTGACTTGGACATCGGGGTAGACTACCCTAGTCCACAGTGACCATGGGATTATTCTGCCCATACTTCCGGTCACTGTTCTAGCTAAAGTCAGTCCCTGTATCGGGCCGGAAGTTTCACCACTCTTCCGCTTGATGTAACTTTGCATGAACTGTCCTCTGATACAGAAGATGGTGAACAAGAGTCTGCTGGAGGCAAAGATATATCCCCGCTGTGATCTTGCTGAGGGGAAGGCACCTCTCTTAGAACAGGGGATCCCACCGGCGGTGGTACTGAGGTATCCGGTTCCAGACTCTCAGGTACAGGCTGAAGATGTCTTTGGTTACGGCGTGTAACCATCCCTCCCTCTGTAAGGACTGTGTAAGACCTTGGTTCTGGAGAGCGGCCCACTACCGTAGCAGGCGTCTTCCATTTCTTCTCATCATCCAGTTTAATTCTGACACTTTGGCCCGCTTTCAGTTCCTGTAAAGGCCTGACAGAATGTCTCCTGTCGTAGAAGAAACGATAACCCTTTTTGGCCTCTTCATCCCTCCTAAGGACTTCGTCCCGAGGAACAGGGCCAGGCGGCTTGAAGACACCCACTGAGGGTAAAGTGGTGCGAATCTGGCGTCCTAGCATCAGCTGTGCCGGGCTAAACCCGGTGGCTTGAATGGGCGTCGCCCTGTATGACAAGAGGGCTAGGTACGGCTCAGATTGCTTTAGAATGAATTTTGTAGTTTGAACTGCCCTTTCAGCCATTCCGTTGGCCTGCGGATAATGTGGACTTGACGTGGAATGTACAAAATCATATTCCCTGCTGAAAGCACTGAACTCTGTAGAAGCGAACTGCATACCATTATCACTCACCAGCTCCATTGGAATGCCCCAGCGGGCGAACAAGCTCTTCAGGCAATGATAACGGCCTGACTTGTGATATCATTCAGGGGTGAAATTTCCAAATACCTGGAATAGTAGTCGATCACAACCAGAAACTTTCTCCCGTGCAGTTCACACAAATCAGCAGCTATTTTCTGCCACGGCCCCGCAGGCAGCGGAGTAGACATCAAGGGCTCCCTTCTCTGAGTAGGCTGGCGTTCCCGGCAAAAGGCACATTTAGACACGTGATTTGCAATGTCGGAGCTGATCCCAGGCCACCACACAGCTGTAGCTGCCCTTTCTCTGCACTTTGTAATGCCTAAGTGGCCATCGTGAATCCTGTTTAACATCTCTTTCCTCATGCTGACAGGAATTACAATGCGGTCTTGGAACAGCACCAACCCCTCCAGCTCCGTGAGCTGTGACCTCTCTGGCTGGTAAGCATTTAAAGACATCCAGGCTGCCCGGCTCTCGGGCCAGCCTTCTTTTATGTACCTTATAACTTCTTGCAGATCTGTGTCCAAATATGTCTCTTTCTTTATCTCTTCCAGTTTCCTTGAAGAAATGGACTTAGAGGCCAGAACTGAATCTACATACACTTTCACATCCGATTCTGTGGAGGATTCTTCAGCAGCAGCCAGCGGGAGCCTGGATAGTGTATCTGCCACAACCAGTTGTTTCCCCGGCACATGCACTGCCTGAACATTGAACCTGAGCAGTCTTATTAAAAGTCTCTGGCATCTCAAGGGTGTTTTGTCAATATCATAAGAATTGATTAGAGGGACTAGCGGTTTGTGGTCAGCTTCCAGACTAAATTTCTCCAAACCCACTAGATAACGCTGAAAGCGCTCACAGGCCCAAACTGCAGCCAGGCACTCTTTCTCAATTTGAGCGTATTTTGACTCCGCAGCCGTCAGTGTGCGGGAACAGTAGGCGATGGGCTGTAGTTTGTTGTCATTCAGCTGCAGGAGTGCAGCCCCCAACCCATAACAGCTTGCATCAGCACTAACCACAGTCTTTTTTGAAGGGTCGTAGAACCCCAGCACTGGGGCAGACCCCAGCAGGGACTTGGCATGCTGAAAAGCTTTTTCTTGTGAAGGTCCCCAGACCCAGGCAACGTCTTTCTTAAGCAACTCTGTGACAGGGTGTAAAACTGTTGATAAATCTGGAAGAAACTTGCCCACATAGTTTACAAGGCCCAATATCTGTCTCAGCTCATGTACATCCGAAGGGCTTTTCATCTGTTCAATAGCACAAATTTTCTCGGGGTCTGGCTTGATGCCATCCCCGTTGATGATATACCCAAAGTAGCATAATTCAGTTTTCCTAAAATGACATTTTTCTTTATTCAGCTTCAGCCCAGACTCTTTGATAGCCTGTAGCACACAACTTAAACGCTGATCATGCTCCTCCACTGTAGACCCATACACTAGAATGTCGTCCATGACGACTGCTGTGCCCACGTGGTCACTCAGGAGAGAACTCATTTCCCTTTGAAAGATTTCAGGAGCGGAGGATATCCCAAAGGGGAGTCTGCAGAAGCAGAACCGACCTACCGGTGTGATAAAGGTAGTCAGTTTGCGGCACTTTGGATCCAGGGGGATCTGCCAAAAGCCGCTAGAAGCGTCTAATGTGGAAAAGAACTTCGCCCCAGCCAACTTTGGAGCTATATCTTCTAATGTCGGCAGCACAAATCTCTCTCTCTTCACTGCTTCATTCAACCTTTTCAGGTCCACACAGATGCGCACCTTTCCGTTTTTCTTTGCAACTGGAACAATGGGGGCACACCAATCAGTCGCTTCAACAACCTCTTCAATAACCCCCATAGACTTCATGCGCATAAGCTCTTTCTCCACTTGAGGCATGAGCGGGAACGGGATTCTACGAGGGGTAGAAATACTGTATGGGACTGCGTCACTTTTAAGTGCTATACGGACAGGTTTGCAGTTCAGTAGGCCCAACTCGCCAAACATATCTTCGGAAATCTCATTCACTCTGGCCACGAGGCCCAAGTCACAGGCTGCTTTTCTGCTCAATAAACTGTTAACACACTGACCTCGGATCACATGCACCCACATGGTAAACTTCCTTTGCTTGTACTCACAGCTGGCAAGAAATTTCCCCACACAATCAATGCGGCCACCAGGACTATGGACATTTGTAGTAACCTTCGCCAGCTGGGGCTGTCGAGGCAGTTTCATAAATTCAGCAAAAGACATTACAGTGATATCTGCTCCTGTGTCAATCTTAAAATCAACTTTGGCTCCCATTACAGTAAAAGTAACTTTCCAATCTTCCTCTGAGCTTGTCCGTTCCACCACAGACCCCACAAAAGACACTTCCTGACCCTCCTGGTCACTGTCCACCTGCATCTCCTTAATGTATTCAGTTTTACACACCACTTCAAAATGGCCTATTCTGTTACATTTTCTGCATCTTTTATCTCTGGCCGGGCATATAGTACTCTGATCATGAGGCCGGTAGCACCGTGTGCATCTGCCATGTTGCGCCCATCCACTTCTAGGCCTTTCCAGTACTTTAGATCTACCGCTCACACTGTGCCTTTCACTAGTAGTTTTCCTAGACTGTTGCACTTCATCCACAAGACCTCAGATCAGCACTTTGCTTTTTCACCAGTTCACTCTGGCGGGCCATCCTAATAGCCCCTTCTAACGTTAAATCAGGCTCTAACTGCAGCTTCAGGGAGACTTCAGCATCTGCAATTCCAATAACTATTCTGTCTCTGATTTGCTCTTCTTTAGCAACACCAAACTCACAGAATTCAGCTAATTCATACAGGCTGCGCACAAATGACTCCACAGATTCTCCCACACGCTGATTACGTTTGTGAAAACAAGCTCTCTCATGAATCACATTTCTTTTGGGCACAAAGTGGGCACTGAGTTTATCCATAACTATATCAAAGTTAACTTCTTCCCCTTCTTGGAAAGTAAAAGCATTCAACACTGGCTCCACATATTTCCCCATAGAGTATAAAAGAGAATTAACTTGTACTTCACCACTCTCCTTGTTCAGTTTGGATGCAATCCTGAAGCGCTGAAACCGCTGACGCCATGTGGGCCAAGCTGCAGGCTGAGAAAAGTTAAAAGGCTCAGGTGGGGTAAACAGAAGCGCAGTCCAGAACTTCTGACACCATGTCATGAGATGCAGGACATATGCAGGACACAGCAATGATGGTACAACTCTATTTTATTACAGAGCTTAGCAATACACATCCAGACAGGTTGATTGTACTAAACTAACTGCGACACAGACACCGGACCTAAGCGCCGCCCACATACTAGTGACATCACATCCTGCTCTCATCACCATTGGTAAACCTGTTTTATCAAGAGTAATTTAAAACTAAAAAGGCGGGGGTTATTTTCATAAATTCAGTATCCGGGTCCTCACGTAGGACTCATAGCTTACTAACCCTTTAAGCCCGTAGAGAAAGTTAGTTTATCATAGCTCCTAATTTTAGAGCAACCTAACCACGGTTATGATAAAAGAATGGTTTAAATCAGCACAAAGACAGAGTCTGGACATTTGTTATATACTGAGAGACCTGATCATGAAACAAAGGACGCTAAATGTCAAGGAGAAAAATACTTTATTGTCCAACAAACTGTAACTGAAACTGCCTCTCCCTAAAGTACTTAAAGACGCTGGGCGTCGAAGGTAAATGATCAGGCGGAACTTTATTATTTTTGTGCTTCTAAAGTGTCAGGGTTTCTTATAACTCAGTATTCCCTGCAAGCAAAATAGATTTAATAAGTATAAGGACCACAACTGCAGCTTGGTGGTGTTGGGAAGTGTATGTGTGATATCGCTGTTGATAATGGAGGCAGCATGGGTAGCAGTATCAAACAATGCACTTCACATTAATATTAGGTTCAGGAGGCCAATAGCTGAGACAATTGAGCCTCTAGCTCTACTCAGTATTGTTTCTCTGTACCTGGATAAGTTATTTATAGCAATTGCTAAGAATACCCACAATATGTTTATTTAAAGATTATATTCAATGTTTGTGTAAAAGTAAGTTCAGTAATTCTACAGAGACACTACCTAATAAGACCTTAAATGAGGATTGCGGTTCATATAAGTGTGAAAAGGCAGATGTCAGTTATTCAAAGGAAGAGATTAAGTAAATGCTTAAGATGCAGGTTTAGTCAATTTCGGAAACGCAGCAATTTCAAAGTAAATGATTTCAGGTTTTAAATGGCAGTTTAACTTACCGACTGCTTTAGAGAGTAATCCAGTGTTAGTAGGTTTAGGCCTTTATTTTCCCTAATCCTGTGATAGTGAAGTTTACTTGCTCCTGTTGCTCTGCTGTGAGCGTTCTGGTCGGCGTGCGCGCGTACGTTGGCGTGTGACGTCACTGCTAAGTCCGTGAGTTGTGGAAGCAGCTGTGAGAGCGGAGCAGCTTGGGGTGTGATCTTCAGTAAGTGATTTCCTGGAGATAATAGCTTGAGTCAGAAATAACCAAGCACTGATTTCTTGGGGCTGTGTTGTTTTATGGTGAATTGTGTGGGAGGTGTCAACCATAATTGTGAAAAAACAGTAACTCTAAAGGATAAGTGAGAGAAGTAAGTATACAGGGGAATTATGACAGAACCCCCTCCCCCAAAGATCAACTCCGGTGATCAGGTGAAGGATGGTCGGGAAGAGATTCACCAACCGTGGGGCAGAGAGGTTGGTAGCTGGCTCCCAAGAGTCCTCTGAGTCAGGATAGCCCTTCCAGTGAACCAGATATTGAAGCTGGCCACGTAAACGTCGTGAATCCAACACATCCTGAACTTCATATTCCATGGAAGAATTCGGTATCTGGGGGGTAATAGGTTCCGAGGGTGAATGTTGTCGGAGCTGTCTATACGGTTTGAGAAAAGACACGTGGAATGTGGGGTGAGATTTCATAGAGGTAGGTAGGCTAAGAGTGACTGCATTGGCATTAACCACTTTTATGATAGGGAAAGGTCCGATGAAAGTAGAAGTCAATTTCTTGGATGGAACTGGTAGATGCAAATTACGGGTAGGTAACCAGACATAATCCACAATGGTATAGGTAGGAGAAGGAACCCTTTTTTATCATATTGATGTTTATACCGAGATTTTGCTAAAATGATATTCTGTTTCACCAAGGAGAAGGTATCTGATATCGTATTAAGCAGTTCGTTCACTACTGGGGACATATTGGTAGTCGAGGAATCCCATTCAAAGGTAGGATGAAATCCATAATTGGTGAAGAATGGTGTTGACTTGGTGGAAGAGTGAATAGAATTATTAAAGGCAAATTTTGCGTAAGGAAGGAGTATAGCCCAATCATCCTGTCTCGCTGAGACAAAACATCTCAAATATTGTTCCAACCATTGATTGGTCCTCTCAGTCTGTCCATTAGTTTGGGGATGGAAGGAGGTACTGTGTCGTCTAGTGATGTTAAGTGAATGACAAAGCTGTTTCCAGAATTTGCTGGTGAACTGGCTTCCTCTTTCGAAGGTGATGGTGTTTGGGAGTCCATGAAGTTTAAAGATATGGGTGAACATTAGGGAGACAGTTTCTGAAGTAGTAGGAAGTTTATGAAAGGGTATGAAGTGTGCCATCTTGCTGAATAGATCCACTACAACAAGTATGGTGTTATACTTCTGCGAATCTGGGAGGTAAACAATAAAATCAATAGCTATATCAGTCCAAGGTCGGTGTGGAGTTGGCAAAGGAATTAAATGTCCAAAAGGGGAGGTTTTCCCGGTCTTAGTTGTTGTACAAGTTTTACAGGTTTGGACATATTCAGCTGTATCTGGAAGAAGAGTAGGCAACCAGAAAAACCTCTGCACCAGTTCCTGGGTCTTATGTATTCTCAAATGTCCTGCCAAATGGGAATCATGTAGGGTATGGAGAGTACAGTTGGTCTGAGTGAAGGTGGTACGTAGACCCTAGTAGTATAGTCCATCCTCATGCAAGGTTAGGTTGTGTAGAGGTTTTTGGTTGTCTGACAGCTGTTCTGTCTTAAAATGGTTAGTCTGTTCAGCGGTTAAAGCTAAGATCTTGTCAGCCGGAATTAGGGATGATTCTGTAAGAGGTGTTAGGGGGTCTACAAGTTGTCTGGATAAGGCATCAGCCTTTTTATTTTTATGTGCCGGTCTGTATGTGATGAGGTAGTTGAATCTTGATAAAAACAGGTTCCAGCGTACTTGACGGGAGCTAAGAGTCCGGTTTGATTTTAAATACTCCAGATTCTTATGGTCTGTATAGATCAGTATTGGGATAGTGGTTCCTTCTAGTAGATGTCTCCATTGCTCTAAGGAGCTTTTGATGGCTAACAACTCCTTATCCCCAATTGGATAGTTGATTTCAGCTGCAGTTAAGACGCGAGAGAAATAAGCTACTGGATGTAGGGGATCGGTAATCGTAGTTCTCTGTGAAAGGATAGCGCCCAGGGCGAAGTTGGAGGCATCTACTTCCAATACGTATTGTAGAGTTGGATCTGGGTAACGTAGGATAGGCGCTGTTGTGAAGGCTGATTTCAAGTAATCAAAGATTCCTTGTAATTCGTCATTCCAAAGGAAACGTTGATTTGATTTAGTTAAATTTGTCAATGGTCTGGATAGGTCAGCGAAGTTCTTAATAAACTTCCTGTAAAAGTTTGCAAAACCCATAAACCTCTGGATGTCCCTCTTACTTTTTGGTACTGGCCAATCTTGGATTGCTGAGACTTTGTCATTCTCCATTTGGATACCGGTAGGTGTTATGCTATAACCCAAGAACTTTATCTCTTGCGTATGGAATGTACACTTTTCCAACTTCACATATAGGGAGTTATCTCTTAGACGTGTCAAGACCAAAGTAACATGTTTAATGTGTTCCTGAAGGGTTGAGGAGTATATGAGAATGTCATCTAAATAGATGACCATGAAAAGGTCTAAGTAATCCTTGAAAATATCGTTGATGAAATATTGAAAAGTGGCAGGAGCATTACATAACCCAAACGGCATGACTGTGTATTCAAATAAACTATATCGTGTACGGAAAGCAGTTAGCCACTCATGACCTTGTTTAATGCGTACTAAGTTGTATGCCCCTCTGAGATCTAGTTTGGTATATATTGAGGCACCACGTAACCTGTCAATAAGTTGCAGAATCAAAGGTAGTGGGTAACGATTCTTTATAGTGCGTTTGTTCAGTTCCCTATAGTCTAATATGGGTCTTAATGAATGATCTTTATTCTTAACAAAGAATATCCCTGCCCCAGCAGGTGAGGTAGATGGGCGTATGAAACCCTTCTGTAAATTTTCTTTTAGATAGGATTTGAGATGTTCTAGTTCTGATTCAGATAGAGGGAAGATATGACCATAGGGAATATCAACACCTGGTAACAAATCAATTGGGCAGTCATATACCCTTTGTGGAGGTAAATTGGATGACTCTTTCTTATCAAAAACATCAGTAAATCAGGAATATTCAATTGGGTATGGAGGAGCAGTATCCAATAATAATTGTTCCTGTTGGAGACAAGTATCAGCACAGTAAGTGGAATTAAACATGATTATTGTTGGATCATGCTGTTTAAACCAGGTAATGCCTAAAATGATAGGGAACATGGGGGATGGGATTACATCAAAACTGACAAACTCAGTATGTAGTGATTGTGTAGTAACCCGTAAGGGAATAGTATGATACCTAATAGGGCCTGAGGTAATCTCCTTCCCATCAACAAAACGAAGGACACTGGGTGTATTTTTTGTTATGAGTGGTATTTTATTTTCAACAGCAAACTGGTGATCTATATAATTGTGGCTTGCACCGGAATCAAGGATTGCCTTAGAGTTGAGTCGTGGTGTTCCCACTGTAATAGAATAGGAAGGGTACAATGGTTAGTGTGTACCTGTTTAGCAGATAAACAAAGGTGTGTGGATCGTTGCTTACCTTCCTGCATTGAAGCTGGAGGCAGCCCTTTACAGAGTGGTCTAAGCCCCCACAGTACATGCAGAGATCTAGGTTTTTCCTCCTCAGTTTTTCCTGTTGGGTAAGGGGTCCTCTGATGAACCCTATTTCCATCGGAGTTTCTGCAGCCCTTGTTGGAGGCCTATGTGGATGAGTGGTGGTTGCAGGATGTGTGGTTTGTTTAGGACTAGTGTCATGATGGGCTCTCTCAGAGCGTCTCTCCCTAATTCGTCTGTCTAATGTTATGCTCATGTCTATCAGGTTGTCTAAGGTGTCTGGAAGTGGCTGTCTAGCTAACTCATCTTTGAGAGTTTCAGAGAGCCCCAGCCTAAACTGATTCCTCAATGAAAGGTCGTTCCATTGTGTGTCAGGTGACCATTTTTTTAATTCCGCGATGTAATCTTCCACTGGCCTTTTATTTTGGCGCAGGGATCTCATTGCAGTCTCAGCAGATAACTGCTTGTAGGGGTCATCGTAGAGCTGACCCATCGCCTTAAAGAATTGTTCTAATGAATAAAGTATGGGGTCGTTGGTCTCAAAGAATAAATTTGCCCATATGCGAGGTTCCCCTCGCAGATAGGATATTGTTGTGAGAACTTTTAAGTGGTCATTTATATAAGTTTTAGGTTTCAATTGAAAATATAGGAAGCAAGAATTCCTGAACTCTCTAAATTCACTTCTTTGTCCACTAAATGTTTGTGGTGGATTTGGTGGTGGTTCATGTGAAGTGTGATTTACTTTCATAGTGTCAAGTTTCTCATTAATATATTGTCTTAATGAGGTGTTTTCTGTTTGTAAAGCAGTTAGCCCCTTAGAGAGGTTTTCTACTGTTTGTGTTAGAGCCTCTACGTGAGCTACTAGGGCTGCTGGGTCCATCTTATGGCTTGGTTATTACTGTCAGGGTTTCTTATAACTCAGTATTCCCTGCAAGCAAAATAGATTTAATAAGTATAAGGACCACAACTGCAGCTTGGTGGTGTTGGGAAGTGTATGTGTGATATCGCTGTTGATAATGGAGGCAGCATGGGTAGCAGTATCAAACAATGCACTTCACATTAATATTAGGTTCAGGAGGCCAATAGCTGAGACAATTGAGCCTCTAGCTCTACTCAGTATTGTTTCTCTGTACCTGGATAAGTTATTTATAGCAATTGCTAAGAATACCCACAATATGTTTATTTAAAGATTATATTCAATGTTTGTGTAAAAGTAAGTTCAGTAATTCTACAGAGACACTACCTAATAAGACCTTAAATGAGGATTGCGGTTCATATAAGTGTGAAAAGGCAGATGTCAGTTATTCAAAGGAAGAGATTAAGTAAATGCTTAAGATGCAGGTTTAGTCAATTTCGGAAACTCAGCAATTTCAAAGTCAATGATTTCAGGTTTTAAATGGCAGTTTAACTTACCGACTGCTTTAGAGAGTAATCCGGTGTTAGTAGGTTTAGGCCTTTATTTTCCCTAATCCTGTGATAGTGAAGTTTACTTGCTCCTTTTGCTCTGCTGTGAGCGTTCTGGTCGGCGTGCGCGCGTACGTTGGCGTGTGACGTCACTGCTAAGTCCGTGAGTTGTGGAAGCAGCTGTGAGAGCGGAGCAGCTTGGGGTGTGATCTTCAGTAAGTGATTTCCTGGAGATAATAGCTTGAGTCAGAAATAACCAAGCACTGATTCCTTGGGGCTGTGTTGTTTTATGGTGAATTGTGTGGGAGGTGTCAACCATAATTGTGAAAAAACAGTAACTCTAAAGGATAAGTGAGAGAAGTAAGTGTACAGGGGAATTATGACATAAAGTTTGACTTACTCTCAGATAATTACAAATTAGGGAGTCTGTGCTGAGCATTCCCACATTGTATTGGTGTCATGAGAGATGAAGCCTGCTGTATTATTGTTTGTTCATTTTATTGTGTTTGTTATGTATTTGTATGTTTTTAGTTTTTTGTTGAAGTTGTTCCACGGTTTGGCACACAGAAATACACCCAGGTAGTGACTAAGCTGCAAAGATCCGATACACACATGAGCTGGATGACACACACGCAGACTCTGGAATACGGAGCTAGGTACAGTAACCACATCATTACATCAGACCCTATCCTCCTCTTCATCACAAACTAAAATGTTGCAAACCCCTAGACATTTAAACTTTATTACAGCTAATACCAAGGGTCTAAATAATCCATATAAGCGTAATATAGCCCTTAGGGATATTGCTCGCCGCAAAGGCGATATAGTCTTCTTGCAGGAAACACACTTTAAAATTGGTAGGGAACCCAAGACCTTTTCATATAAATTTGGAGAGACATACTTTGCTTCAAACACAGTAAAAACTAATGGCGTGGCTATCCTTATTAGAAAAGATATCCCATTTACCCTCATTAAAAAACATAGCGACAAAACAGGAAGATTTCTTATAGTGGTTGGGAGACTGGTAAATACTATAGTCACGTTAATTAACGTATATGCGCCTAACCTAAAACAAGATAATTTTTTTAAGCACCTCACTAATATCTCCCTAGAAATAACTAAAGGCGCTGTTATCATGGGGGGAGATTTCAATCTCACAATTAACCCAGGTCTAGACAATTCTAACGGTTTATCCTCTACTCCGCATAAAGTTGTAAACACTGTGAAACAATGCTTTAAGGATCTCACTTTACATGATGCCTGGAGAATTATACACCAGGAAGATAGGGAGTACACTTTCTATTCTAGTCCATACCGTAGACATTCCAGGCTTGACTACTTCATGCTAGACGTTACTAATCTAGCTAGAGTGACTAGTATAGAGATTGACCCTAACACATGGTCTGATCATGCGATGGTCAGTTGCTCGCTAGACTGGCCACATACTCCTATCTCCCAGTACATATGGCGACTAGACGATACACTGTTGACGGACCCGGTCACACAAGAGCGGGTCGGTAAAACTATAGAAGAATATTTTCTCTTTAATGATGTCCCTAATTCAGACAGTGGCACGGTATGGGAGGTGCATAAAGCGGTCATTAGAGGAGAGTTGATTAGCATGTTGTTGCATTAGGGACAAGCAGGCCAGAAACTTAATGGACAAAAGACTTAATGATCTTAATGACTTAGAAACACAGCGTAAGCAAGACCCCCAACAACATAACACTCTCACAAGCAATCGCTGATTGTAAAACACAGATCAATGAAATGCTTCACACGGAATGTAAAAAACAAGCCCTTAAATTGCAACAGTCATATTTTGAGAATGATAACAAAAGTAGTTCTTTATTTGCAAGAAAACTGAAAAGGAGAGCTAATAAAAAATGTATCTTAGCTATTAACCGTAGTGGAGGAGGTAAAAAGGTGTATACATCTCAAGATATTGCGAAAGCTTTTGGGGATTACTATAAAAACCTGTATAACTTACAACCGGAGCATAGTGTGTCCCATAAGGAACAAAAGACTAAAAATACCCTAATAGACAATTATTTAAATGGCATCGACTTTCCACAAATTAGTGAGGAACAGCAGAAGACCTTAAACAAGCCCTTTGAACACCAAGAGATTTTAGAAGTAATAAAGAATTTACCCAAGAGTAAGGCCCCGGGACCAGATGGATATACTAATAGTTATTATAAGACATACAAAATCATATTAATCCCATATTTACTGAAAATGTTTAACAAAATATCAGAAACCAACCCCTTTCCCACCACAGCGCTGGAAGCGCACATAACAGTTATACCTAAACCAGGGAAAACACCAGACTGCGTGGAGAACTTTAGACCAATTTCACTCCTTAACTCTGATCTTAAAATATATGCGAAGGTGTTAGCAAACAGGTTGTCCTCAGTTTTACCAGATATTATAAATGGTGACCAGGTTGGCTTCATAAAAAATAGGGAAGCACGCGATAACACGGTAAGGGCCTTACACATAATAAACTTCCTCACTCAGAACAACACACCATCAGTGGTGGTGTCAGCGGACGCAGAAAAAGCATTTGATCGCGTCTGCTGGCACTTCATGAGATCAACACTGCAAAGATTTGGGTTGGGGTCCCACTACATCACCAAAGTCATGGCCCTCTATAGCTGCCCATTGGCCATGGTTAGAGTTAATGGCCTGCTGTCAACCCCATTTAGGATACATAACGGTACCAGACAGGGGTGTCCCCTATCTCCTCTGTTGTTTGCCTGCGTCATAGAGACCTTAGCGATCACCATCAGAAATAGAACAGAAATTCAGGGAGTTCAAATATGCCATAACACACACAAATTATTATTATATGCGTATGATGTTTTGTTTTTCTTGGTAGACCCCTTGTCATCGATCCCCCGACTATTAGCTGAATTCGATATTTTTTTTATGGTCTCTAATTTTCTTATTAACAAATCTAAGACCGAAATGCTAGCGCTACAATGTAGCGCAGACTGCCTTAAGCTACTTTCGCAAAAATGTCCCTTCCAGATTCAAACTAAAAGCTTAAAGTATCTAGGTATATTCCTTGCACCAACTATCCAGGAGATGTTCAGAGCTAACTACATCACACTGCAGAGAAATATCGTTGCAGATCTTTCCTCGTGGAGATCTAAAGGGATCTCATGGCTTGGCCATATAAACTCAGTTAAAATTAATATATTACCTAGGGTGTTATATATATTACAGACACTACCAATTCCTTTACCTAAGGGCTTGTTACTGGCTCTACAGGATAGAATTTTTGAGTATATATGGGATAGGAAGAAAGCAAGAATTAATAAAGCATTAATGTGCTTGCCGGTCTGTGAGGGGGGATTGGGGGTCCCTAACCTGACTAAATATAGACAAGCTGTGTTCCTGCAAAGGATAATGGATTGGTTTAGGAACTATCACGGTAAAAAATGGGTAGCCTTAGAACACGATATAGCAGGGAAATCACACCTGGGTACGATCTGCTGGCAATCAGCCCCTCAAATACACATAGACTTCAGACAGAACTCTATACTGATGGAGACCCTAACTGTATGGAAAGGGATACTTAGAGAATACACACATATATCTTCCCGGTTCTCCCCCCTGACCGCTCTTACTGAAAACACTGAACTTCCTATAGGCCTACTAAAAAAAGTTAAGCAAATGGAGACTCCACTTAGGTCCTTATAGGCAATACATTTAGGTGATGAGACGAGATTACTGACTAAGGGGGAACTAGTAGAGAGGGGCCTGACGGTCTTCAGCAGCTGGTTTGTACTTCAACAATGTCATTCATATACAAACACAAAGAAAGACGTAACCTAGTCAGACCTCTCACTCAGTTTGAGACATTGTGTCATTCAGAATCCCCAGCGACAAGGACTCTATCGCTGACATACGCGCTGCTACAAAAACCAACTGTGGGCTATACTCCCTACTATATAGACAGATGGAATGATGATCTAGATACTGAATTATCAATGTCTGACATTGCTAAATTATTCAACAATGTTACCAAAGTCTCCGTATCCAGTAACCTTACAGAGCTTAACCTTAAAATCCTACAACGTTTGGTATCTCACCCCTACTAGGATCAATAAATTATTCCCATCGATCTCGCATAAATGCTGGCGATGCGGTGAAGAGAGAGGGTCTATGTTTCACATTTGGTGGACTTGTAGATTATTGCAGCCAATGTGGTTGGCAGTAGTTAGGGCGACTAAGACAATGACTGAACTGACTTTGGAACCAGACCCCAGAATCTGGTTGTTAAATGCGGTACCTAGTAAAATCCCAACGTACAAGAAAAAGTTGATTTTTATTGCTAGCAATAGCCTTAAAAAATTGATAGCAAAAAACTGGAAGTTTCAGGTAACATTAAACATAGCCACATGGTATGCTCAATTCCAGTTCATCCTATCACTAGAAGAATACGCTTACATGAGAAATGGCAGAAGTGAGGTATTTTTACAAATGAAGGTTATGTGGGAAATGTTTATTACTAACACCTAGAATATATATAGAGAGAGATATAAAGTGAGGAGATAACACTACGGGTCATGATAGAATGGGTGTTAAATAAAATGGACTCAAAAACAAAAGTGAATTAACGACTTGTGGAACATGGTTAATTATTTGTTGTTGTGGAATATGTTTTATTTCTCATATTGTATGAACTCTGCATGGACGGTTTGTTGTAAACTGTATACTTTCTTCTCTGTAATGCAATGCAGAAATTACAATAAAAACATTGTTTAAAAAAAAAAAATCTATTTACATAAAAAAGTGAATAATATATATGAATAGTATATGGAAATATAAAATTAAGTAAATATAAATCTATTGTGCAAAACAGATTTAATATGTAGTTTGATAAACACATATTTTAATATAGTGTTTATCAAAACAAAGAAAACGTATGTCCTAAGTTTTTCCTCGTCAGAGATCGAATTTCAGACGTCTTGCTAAAGGCTCAGAAAAAAATCCTCTGAGCCACAATATCTTCATTTCTACATATTAACTTTCATCAAGTATTATCCTTGACAAACCAGGTACTCCAATTTTTTCAAAAATTAAATTGAAAATTTGATATATATGTAAAATATGTACAAATGAAATAAAGGAAGCATTTGGATCCAAGAGGGAAATAATTCAATTTTTACATCTTCATTTGTATTTACGTCTAGATTTCTCATTGTAAAATATAAAGAAGAACAGAGGGGCCCCTCATGTGCATGATCATCAAACACAAATATGAACTGGATATAATATAGGCCAAATGGGTATTCACATATTAATAGAGCACACCAATGTGCTAGTAGGAGCTAGTAGGAGCAGGCTATAGGATTATTGGGTGTAACAGCTCACCCACAGCTCGGATTTTCAGTGTGCTGCAATGGATATAAAGCCTAGATAGAAGGCACTACATGTGCAGATAAATTAGAGTATAACCATATAATATTTTGCTAATGTCAAATGGGTACTCACATATTCACCAAGCACACCAATGTGCTGGTATATGCAGACTGACAGATTTATAGTAGGTGTGTCAGCTCACTTCACTGTGGTTCTCCCAATGAGCAGGATCCAGGTGCAGGGAAGTGCCCATAATAGTACTCAATAGAAACTCAATAATCACAGGCAGGTAAGGTCTTTCCACTCAATTTGGATTTATTAAAAAAAGTTTAAAAACAAATACAAAAGTGGAATATAGGTATCCAAATATCCCCCTATACATGCAACGCGTTTCTCTGCACTATAAGGCCGTTTCCTCAGGCATAGTATACACCTTACCAATACACCTGCTTTATATAGCTCTTATATACATTTTCTTTTTCTCATTCCCACAAAGCTGGTTTGGATCTTCTGTTGTGGACATGTATGACAACCTATACATATCTATGAATTGCAAAGCCATGTTATTTGTCTACCTTCTTTAGTATTTTTTGTTAACATATTAGATCGGGGACCTTCTTAAAAATTATTCTAGGATTTTATGGTAAGATACTTTTTAAAATTGTGTCTTTCTTTAATGTATCCCAATGTTTATATATAATCTGTTGTACCTCTTTACTCTGTGTATTGTAATCTAATATGATTGGTAATAGTTCTTGTGATTTTTGTACAGTAGTTTTTCTTTGTATTTTAAAAGTCATCCCTGTCCTTCATATTTAATTATTTAACGACTTTCACCAATTCTTCCTCATCATAATTTTTTTATAAAAATCTATTTTTTAAAGGAACACTGAACCCAATTTTTTTCTTTTGGGATTCAGATAGAGCATGCAATTTTAAGCAACTTTCTAATCTACTCCTATTATCAAATTGTCTTCATTCTGTTGGTATCTTTATTTGAAATGCAAGAATGTAAGTTTAGATGCCGGACAATATTTGGTGAACAACCTGGGTTGTTCCTGCTGATTGGTGGATAAATTCATCCACCAATAAAAAAGTGCTTTCCATGGTGCTGAAAGAAAAAAATAGCTTAGATGCCTTCTTTTTCAAATAAAAAAAAGCAAGAGAACGAAGAAAAATTGATAATAGGAGTAAATTAGAAAATTGCTTAAAATTGCATGCTCTATCTGAATCACGAAAGAAAAAATTTGGCTTCAGTGTCCCTTTAAGATTTCTGTTTGAGAAATAAAAACCTGTTTCTCCGTACAAATCCTTTTTAACCTATACATTTGACCTTTTAGGCTATTCTTTATCCATCTATAATGGTGGCAGCTAATCATATTTGTATAATTATAGGTTTAAAATAATTTTTAGTTTTAAAATCCTATTTTCTATGTATATAGACAAGTCTAAAACGTTGATATTACTTTGACTATATTCCCATGTTAGGTTTATCTTCCAGTTATTAGAATTTAAATAGTTCAAATAAGATTTGAATCCTATCTTATTCCCTTTTCATATAAATATTATATTATCTATAAATCTGTGGTGGGTGACCAGGTTAGCCCTCCAGTCATGGTAAACAAAAAGATCTTCCCATGCTGCCATGCATAAATTGGCAGAACTGGGGGCAAACCTGGTCCCAATTGCTATGCCACTGTATAATGATATAAAAAAATTGAAAAATAATTATATCATATAGAAATATAGAACATCGGAATGTAAAATATATAATTATATATATATATATATATATATATATATATATATATAATACATTTATAGCTATATGAATATATAGGTATAGATAAATATGTATATATGTATGTATATATATATATATATATATATATATATACACCTGTATGTATATAGACATACATATTTAAAAAGAAAAAGAAAATTTTCTTCTAAGTCAAAAACAATGGAAGATAAGGTATTTGAGTGGAAAAGACTCTGAAGTATACCTTGGGTGTTCCATGGGCATGTATGAAATTGTCTCTCAAATCCAAGTGTAATTATCTAAACATTTCTGCTGTTCAGATCTCAGTTTTTTCTCACAAATTAAAAGGAGGCAAGCTTTTATCAAAATACTAATTACTAAGAAAGGATAACCTATGCATATGAAACTAGATATGTGCGTCGCTGAAAAGTTTGTTTCGTTTTGATTAGTTAAATAAATAATTTTCTTTCAGCAAATTAGTTTAGTTAAGTTAATCGTTTTTTCGGATCCGTTCATTTTTTCGGATCCATTCTTTATTCATGTGAATTATTCTATTCTGAAGTTTAAATAGAATAATGAATATGAATAAAGAATGGATCCGAAAAAACTATTTAATTTAACATAACTAATTTGCTGACGATTGCTGAAACAAAATGATCTAAAACCGCCGCTGCCGCCACCCACATCACCGACACTACCTAAACTTGAGAGCTGATTAAATCCTATTGGCTGTTCAAATCAGCCAATAGGATTTAAGCAGCTCTAATTCCTATTGGCTGATTTAAAATTTTCAGCCAATTGGAATGCAACGGTACCCCCAATATAAAAGGGGTACCTTGCATTGAATCTTCAGTGTGCGGCAGACGATCGCATGAAGAGGACCACCACCTGAACCTCCACCTCCGTGCATCGACCGCTCCGCCTCCACAGGGATGAAGAAGATGCCAGTCCCACGATGGATGAAGATGGAGCCGTCTGGATGAAGATGCTTCGCCTCTGGGATGAAGATCTTTTGCTGGACTTCAACAACTGGGAGTTGTTGGGGTTAGTGTTAGGTTTTTTTGGGAGGTTTTTTTGGGGTGTCTTTTTTTTTAGATTAGGTTTTTAATGGGCTTAAAAAGAGCTGAATGCCCTTTTAAGGGCAGTAAAAGAGCTGAATGCCCTTTTAAGGGCAATGCCCATACAAATTCCCTTTTCAGGGATATGGGTAGATTTTGTTCTTTTTAGTTTTATAATGTTTGTAATGTTAGGTTCTTTTTAGTTTTATAATGTTTGTAATGTTAAGGGGGTGTTGGTTTTTATTTTTTTTAGCAAAAGAGCTGTTAACTTTAGGGCAATGCCCTACAAAAGGCCCCTTTAAGGGCTATTGGTAGTTTATTATAGATTAGGGATTTTTTATTTTGGGGTGTTTTTTTTTTTTTTTTAATAGGGTATTAGGATAGGAATAATTTGTATTATTTTGGATAATTTTGTTTGTTATTTTTTGTAATGGTAGTTTTTTTTTATTTTTTGTAATTGCAATTTAAATTTTTTAGTAATCTTAGTTTTTTTATTTTTAGTAATCTTAGGTTTTATTAGTTTAAGCTTAGGTTTTATTTTTATTTCACAGATAAGTTTGTATTAATTTTTAAATAGGTAGTTAATAATTGTAACTTTAATTTAGGTCTTTTGTAATTATGTTAAAGTTAGGGGGTGTTAGGTTTAGGGGTTAATATAGTTTAATTGAGGTTGTTGTGCTGTGGGGGCCGGCGGTTTAGGGGTTAATAGGTTTAGTTAGTGTTGACGATGTGGGTGTACGGCGGTTTAGGGGTTAATACTGTAGGTTTAGTTAGTTTCGTCGATGTTTGGGAACTGTGGTTTAGGAGTTAATAGGTTTAGTTTGTGTTGGCGATGTTTGGGAACTGCGGTTTAGGGGTTAATAGGTTTAGTTTGTGTCAGCGATGTTTGGGAACTGCGGTTTAGGGGTTAATAAGTTTAGTTAGTGTTGGCGATGTCAGGGAACGACGGTTTAGGGGTTACTAGATTTATTTAGTGTTTAAGTTAGAGTTGGCGATGTTGGGGAACTGCAGTTTAGGGGTTAAAAAGTTTAGTTCGTGTCGGCGATGTTTGGGAACAGCGGTTTAGGGGTTAATAGGTTTAGATAGTGTCAGTGATGTTGGGGAACTGTGGTTTAAGGGTTAATAGCTTTATTTTGTGATTTACTTCGTGTCGGCGATGTCGGGCAACTGCGGTTTAGATAGAACAATGAAAGAATCTGAATAATGGATCAGAAAATTCGGAAACTGATTTATTCATTTTCAGAATTTTTCGGGATTTTCCAATTTCGGAAATTTGGGTGCATTCGAATCGGCCAAAATTCGTCCGAAAACTACATTCGTCTGAAACGAAACGCACAAAATAACAGCATATTTATGGTACAACATACTCCAGGTTCTTCCTGTGTACTTTGTCCTCCATTGTAAACTTGTACATGTTGCGCCACGCCACTCTAGCCATTGCTAGGGACGCAGTGCAACCTGTCTGCTCGTTACCTAGGGGGAGTCAGCTCCTCTCTGCGTGCGGCGGTGACGTCATCGCTACACGCTTTCTCCTTCAGAAGCCAGTTAGTATCTCCTGCGGCACAAATCCTGCGCCTATGTAAGTAACTTCAGTCCTACCAATTACTGCCCAAGTATAGGTGTTACTTACTGTTCTCCTGGGTTTTGCTTGTTTGTGTACTGGACTGTTATATTGTTGCTGACCCTTGCTTGTCTGACCACTCTGCCTGTTTAATCCTTAACTGCTGGATTGATATACTGCTGCTGATCCTTGCTTGTCTGACCACTCTGCCTGTTTAACCCTTAACTACTGGATTGATATACTGCTGCTGAACTTTGCTTGTCTGACCACTCTGCCTGTTTAACCCTTAACTGCTGGATTGATATATTGCTACTAAACCATGCTTAGCTGACCACTCTGCCTGTTTAACCCTTAACTGCTGGATTGATATACTGCTGCTGAACCTTGCTTGTCTGACCACTCTGTTTGTTTAACCCTTAACTGCTGGATTGATATACTGTTGCCAAACCCTGCCTGCTTGACCATCCTAGTGGTTTACCTCTGCACTGCCTTACTGTTGCCAAACCCTGCCTGCCTGACCATACTAAAGGTTTACCTCTAGACTGCCTTACTGTTGCCAAACCCTGCCTGTCTGACCATCCTAGTGGTTTGCCCCTGAGCTGCCTTTCTCTTGTTTCCTGCCTGTTGCCTGCCAAGGACTGTCCTGCCTGTGGTAAGTGCCACTTATCTCATCTTGCAAACCTTCTCTGCTCTGGGATATTCCCTATCATTCTGGTTCGGTCTGATAGAGGAGTATCCCACGAGCATCACAGCACATAGCAGAGAACTTCCATTAGTTCTATGCAAGACAGCTGACCACTTGCAGGTACAGCCCATTTTCTTTGATAATAGCACCAAGACAGCCCCTGCGAGGCTAAACATGGTTTTATTGTTTTTGCTTGCAAACTTTTGATCATCGGGCAGTTCTTTGAAGAGATTTAAAGGCACATACAAGGCTGTACAGCAATAACACTGCAGCTGATTGGTTACTATGCTTTATGAACACTGTGCACATCGCACATAAGGCATTGTGTGCACCAAATGTGCACATGATATAGATTCAAAGTTAAAAAAAGTGAATGCAGCTTTTTTTTTAATACACTTTGCACTGCAAAGATTTGCTGTACAGCATACTATTGACTAAGATGTCAAACATATGTCATTTTTTATAGAATCAAAATAGAAGCAAAATTACTGGGTTGTTTCTTCTAATTTATTATTCCAATGAATGGCATGATTAAGGGTGTACTACCCGAAACGTTGCATTTCTGTATTCTGGAGATCAGGGACAGTCAAGTAAAAAAAAAACTTTCATGATTTAAATAGGGCATGTAATTTTAAACAACTTTCCCATTTACTTTTATTACCAATTTTGCTTTGTTCTCTTGGTATTCTTAGTTGAAAGCTAAATCTAGGAGGTATATATGCTAATTTCTTAGACCTTGAAGGCCACCTCTAATCTGAAAGCATTTTGACAGTTTTTCCCCTCTAGAGGGCGTTAGTTCATGTGTTTCATATTATTATTATTATTATTATTCTTTATTTATAAAGCGCCAACAGATTCTGCAGCGCTGCCCATGGGTACAAGGAAAACAGTACAGTGGAGAAACAATACGATAAGACACAAAATTTTACAGACAAATACAGAGGGAGTTGAGGGCCCTGTTCCTGTGGGAACTTACAATCTAGATGGGTAGGAGGATTGGAAACAGGAGGTGGGGACTGCAGAGGTGAGAATGATATTAGTGAGGAGATAGAGGGCAACTGTTAGTTAGTTGGTTAGTTTATAGATAACATTGAGCTCAGGCACGCGAAGCTCCTAAGAGCAAGCACTGATTGGCTAAAAATGCAAGTCTGTCAAAAGAACTGAAATAAGGGGGCAGTATGCAGAGTCATAGATACAAGGTAATCAAAGAGGTAAAAAGTATATTATTATAACTGTGTTGGTTGATTGAATCAGCCAATCAGATTCAAGTTCAATCCGATTGGCTGATTGGTTCAGCCAATCGGATTGAACTTGAATCTGATTGGCTGATTGAATCAGCCAATCAGATTCTTCTACCTTAATTCCGATTGGCTGATAGAATCCTATCAGCCAATCAGAATTCAGCGGACGCCATCTTGGATGACGTCATTTAAAGGAACCTCATTCGTCGGGAAGTCATCGTGCCTGATGGATGCTCCGCGGCGGAGGAGCAAACAAAGAAGATTGAAGATGCCGATTTGCTTGAAGACATCGCCGATGGAAGACTCTCTGCCGCTTGCTTCAAGACATCGCCCGGATGGAAGAAGACTTCACTGCCGCTTGCTGGAAGACATCGCCCGGATCGGATGAGGAGTTCTGCCGGGCGGGGTGAATACAAGGTAGGGAGATCTTCAGGGGGGGTAGTGTTAGGTTTATTTAAGGGGGGTTTGGGTTAGATTAGGGGTATGTGGGTGGTGGGTTGTAATGTTGGGGGGTGGTATTGTGGTTTTTTTTGCAGGCAAAAGAGCAGTTTTCTTTGGGGCATGCCCCCACAAAAGGCCCTTTTAAGGGCTGGTAAGGTAAAAGAGCTTTGAACTTTTTTTTAATTTAGAATAGGGTAGGGAATTTTTTTTATTTTGGGGTTTTATTATTTTATTAGGGGGCTTAGAATAGGTGTAATTAGCTTAAAAATCTTGTAATCTTTTTTTTATTTTTTGTAATTTAGTTTGTTTGTTTTTGTAATTTAGTTTAGTTTATTTAATTGTATTTTTAGATAGATATTTGTAGTTTATTTAATTTATTGATAGTGTAGGTGTATTTGTAACTTAGGTTAGGATTTATTTTACAGGTAATTGGGTAATTATTTTAACTAGGTAGCTATTAAATAGGTAATAACTATTTAATAGCTATTATACCTAGTTAAAATAATTAACAATTTACCTGTAAAATAAATATAAACCCTAACATAGCTATAATGTAATTATTAATTACATTGTAGCTATCTTAGGGTTTATTTTATAGGTAAGTATTTAGATTTAAATAGGAATATTTTAATTAATAATATTAATATTAGATTTATTTTAATAAGAGTTTAGTTAGGATGTTAGAGTTAGATAGGGTTATTATACTTAATATATATATAATATAATAACGATATTAACTATATGAACCCTAATATAATTAGGGTTAATATAGTTAATATATATAATATAATAACTATATTAACTATATTAACCCTAATATAATTAGGGTTAATATAGTTAATATAGCTGGCGGCGGTGTAGGGGGATTAGATTAGGGGTTAATACATTTATTATAGGTGGCCGCGGTGTAGGGGGATGTAGATTGTAGGCAAAAGAGCAGTTTACTTTGTGACAAAGCCCCGCCAAAAGCCCTTTTAAGGGCTGGCAAAAGAGCTGTTACTTTGGGGCATGCCCCGCAAAAAGCCCTTTTAAGGGCTGGCAAAAGAGCTGTTACTTTGGGGCAATGCCACGCAAAAAGCCCTTTTCAGGGCTATTTGTAGGGTTAGACTTAGGTTTAGTGGTAGGGATAGTTTAGTATTTTAGGGGTTAAATAATTTAATATAGATGGTGGCGGGGTAGGGGGATTAGATTAGGGGTTAATAATTTTAAAATAGATAGCGGCGGGGTAGGGGCTCACTTTAGGGGGTAGGTAAGGTAGATGGCGGCGGTGTTAGGGGCTCACTTTAGGGGGTTATAGATTTAGTATAGCTGGCGGCGGTTTAGGGGTTAATAACTTTATTAGGTTGCGGCGGGCTCTGGGTGCGGCGGTTTAGGGGTTAATACATATTTTATTGTTAGGATAGTGAGGGGGGATAGCGGATAGAGGGTTAGACGTGTCGGGCTATGTTAGGGAGGCGTGTTAGACAGTGCGGGTGATTTAGACTTTAGTCAGGTTTTGTAGGCTCCGGCAGTTTCTAACGTGCCGCAAGTCACTGGCGACGCCAGAAATTTGTACTTGCGCAGATTTCTGGACATCGCTGGTTTATCAGACTTACGGCACGTTAGCATCTGACGGCGACATATATGGGATAGCTCGAGTTGCGAGCTGAAACTGCGGGCGACGCGGGTTCCCTCGCTTGCGCCGCAAACTACGATCTTTATTGGATCACTCCCCTGAGCGCAATTGCGAATTATGCTAGAATGATTACCGCGACCTCAGAGCTCTGCTTAATTGTCTTGCAATAAACACGTAAAAATACATTACAAAGTACACTTACACTCATAATTAACACCATCTAATGAAAATTATTAGATATGAAAATATGAGATCTAAGTTGTTAGAAAAAAAAGGCAGGCAAAGGGATTTAACATAGAGATACATACATATACATTTCTAAATATGTATATGTATATATGTCTCTTTATGTGTATATATGTATTTATTTATTTGTGTGTATATGTATTTACAGACATATATAAACAAATACAGTCATGTGAAAAAGAAAGCACACCCTCTTTGAATTCTATGGTTTTACGTATCAGGACATAATAACAATCTCTTGAAGGAAATTAAAGAGGTACAAGAGAAATTAAGAAATGTACAGAAAGATCCTGAATTTAAAACATATGACAAACAATTTGAACAAAACATGCAAACTTTCGGCCAAGAACTCTGGGAGTTTAAGTCCAGGAAAATCACATGTGACAAATATGATTATGACGATAAAACAGTGTACAGATGGGATGCACAAGAGAATTTTAACCAAGGAGGAAACAAAAGGTGGCAGAAGAACAAAAATGTGACATTTTCTGACACAGACCATGAAATTGAGTCATAAGATTATGAAGGGGAAATAGAAGAACCAGCAGTATTAAAATCATCCACTGAGGTTTATAAAAGTAATTTGTCAAAAAACTGACAAATAGAGACTCTACCTGGTGTAAGAAAAAAACACACAGTGGCAGCAGAGGGAGAAGACAAAAATCAACCCAAAGAAACAGAGAGATGGGGCCAATATTGGAAGAACAAGAAAAAAAAATCAACACAAGACCTATGTGACAAGATCGCAGGGACATCCGAAGAAAAAATATGCATAAAGGATAATAAAAATGTGTTGAATTTGTCTAATGTGGTACTAACAGAGATGTGGGGCAAAATTTGCCCCCTGCTATGCCAATCTCTTCATGGGATGGTGGGAGCAGTCCCACATCTATGGAAATAGAAACCCCTATCGAGACAATATAGTTCTATATGCATGATATATAGATGATTTGATTTTTGTTATGGATTGTGATGAAGTACTGGAGAGTTTTGCAACTATTTAAACAGTTAAAACTGTGGTATAACCTTTTCAGGAGAAAGTGACTCAAATCAAATTAATTTCCTGGACATTGTAATTTCTAGCAATATAGAGAGAGGAACTATTGAGACCAACCTATATAGAAAACCCACAGCTGGGAATACAATATTGGAATATAATTCATGCCATCCCCGACACACACTACAAGGTATCCCAAAAGGTCAGTTCATAAGGGCCAAAAGAAACTGTACAAGTCAAGAGAGTTACTTAGAACAAGGTAATATTATGACAAAACGTTTGAAAGAAAGAGTTTATAATGATGACACTACTGAAAAAGCAAGAATGGAAGTAGATCAGATTCCTAGAGAGGACTTGTTGAAATACAAGTCCAAGATAGTCAGAAAAAATAGAAAACAAAAACCAAGCTTTATAACAACTTACAGCGAACAATATGGGAGTATATGTAAGATAATCAGGGAATATGTGCCAATTTTACATGCTGATCCTATAATGAAAAAGATAGTACAGGAAGGGTGTGATTTTATCTCTGAAAAAGAAAAACAATAGGGAATGATGTATCTCCTTCAGATCTTCCAAGAGCAACCAATACATGTTGGCTAACGTCATGTAAAGGTTTCTTTAAATGTAGAAGGAACATATGTAAAACTTGTGACCATGTGGTAGAAGGAACTAATTTCAAATCTAATAGTACAAATCGTACACATAAAATAAATTTCTATATTAACTGTTCAACAACAAATGTAATATATTTACTCACATGCAAGGGTTGTTCAAAACAGTATATAGGAAGAACTAAGAGACAACTAAAAGATAGGTTATTGGAACATATAAAATCAATAGAAGACCCTGGATCAACCACTCCCATAGCAAAACATTTCAGAGAATTTCACAATTATGATTCAGCTTTGTTAAGTACAAGGCATTGACCATGTCCCACACTGGAGAAGAGGGGGTAATAGGGAGAATACATTGAGTCTAAGAGAGTTCTTTTGGATTTTTACATTAAACATATCTATCCCTTATGGGTTAAATTTTAGAAAAGACATAGATCTATATGTATACACTATTCTTAGAATCGACTTTGTACAGTTAAATACAACTATGGAACATAACAAACTCATAGAATTCATTAAAAGTAGCATATGTATTTTCATTGTGATTATCAACTCTAAAAGTACAATATTTAATTAATTTTAATATCCTATCAAGTGACATATGGTAATTTTTAAAATATCTAAGAATAATTTGGAATATAGCAGAAGTGACAAAGAAAATTATAATATTGTAACCAATAAACAGATAAATATTATTTTTTTCCATAAATTGAATACAGGGAAACTTGATATATGTGTTAACTAAATAAAGGAATTCAATATGATACACAAAACAAGAACAGTATATTGGAATCATATATACTTATGATTGCTATAAAGGCCAAAGAATACTATGGCACATAGAATAGGGATATACATATAAATGGCCCTTCTCTTGGCAAATTGCCATTAATTGAAAATTGAAATTAATGTAAAGATATGATACCATATATTGATTGTAGATACTCATATTTGTGTATCCTTATCACTCTGAGCTGTATATTGTAGGTAGAGGTATACATGTTTTCCCTTTGTACAGTATATATACTGATAGCATAGGATGAATTTAACAAATAAGGGTATGTACCTTTAATAAAAAAGTGAATAAAAGTCGGAAGAGGCTGTAGCTCCCATATGCAGTGAACAAGTGCATTGGACACGAAACATGTCTGCTGGGAGCACAACTTTATTTCCTATGCTACAATTTGTTAATGCTATTTAGCACATGTTTTTACTCTTTTGGAAAAAATACTTACTTTTTATAATATTCTGGCGTTTAAGGTTGGTGCTTAGGACTTTCTTGTTCTCCATAATAACAATCATCTGGTCTTTAGCAGGTCTTAAAATAAGGCAAATACAACCTCAGATGAACAACAACACAGGACATATTACACCTTAGGTTTCAATAGATTGTGTAACTACCTTTAGCAGCAATAACCTGAAGTAATAATTTTATGAATGACTTCATATCTCTCTCTCTCATCATTGTAGAGGAATTTTGGCCCACTCCTGTTTACAAGGTTGCTTCAGGGTTGCGGGCATCCATTTTAGCCCATCTTTTTAAGGTCTTACTACAGCATTTCATGCATTTTTATTAAAGGTTATCAACAATAAAGAGAAAAAAGCATTATATTTGTTTTTATTTGATTGATGATGGGTACTAAGGTGCAATTCACTTTTTCCCTTTGTGTTTGCATTTCTCACAGAATATTTAAGTTTTTAAGCAGTAGTCCTTCCATGTGGCAGACCATAAATTTATAATCTCTTCTTAGTTTTTTCTTTACAACTAGCAAAGTGGAGGCCTTTATTATCCGAGTTTCCTTTGCTTTATTGTGTCTCTAGTTTGCAACACTGAGAGCCCAAATCATGGTGGATTGACAGTTTAGTAAAATGGATTGGAGCTTTCTTCATTTTTAGACTATTTAGACTTTGCCGTACCCTTCCCTAGGGTGAGTGACTGAATATTTATTTAGGACCAATGTTGCCTCCAGGTGTAACAAAAGGAGCCTGTCTCTTTAAAGAGGCGTAGTAACACCTCTGATTCTGCCTATAAAGGAGCATGAAACCTTCAGTACCTTGCTTGGTATTGAAGTTTCATGCTTCCCTCCTGAGCCGCTCGCATTGTGGATTTTCCCTGCCTGCCTACCTGAGGATCTCAATCTTCACACGCTGTTTGCGTGACACCCGAGGACTTCCGGTTTCACGGACCAGCCGCACTTACGGTTTGTCCGGATCAACGCTTCAGCTCTGAGAGCAGCTCTCCCCTCTAAGCTTGCTACCAAAGATCTCAATATAAAACAGAACACTGAACCACCACTGATTTACATATTTAATCCCTCCGGAGGTGAGTCTTTTCTGGACATTAAATCCTATAACTATTATATGCATATCTAGCTGGTTATTTTTTCCTTTTGCCAAAAAACGTATTTGCTACTAAACTTTTGCTATATAGCTAATACCTTTTCAAAACTCACTAAATATATAATTTTTACATTTTATTGTTTTACTAATTTTTGTGCAGTCCTGAAGACCTATAACTCTTCTATATTAATTACTATTTTAGTGAGACCACAATCAAACTCACATATAATTTCCACAAAACAGTTACAGGTCTTATATTAAACACCACTCACTCAGATTATATGTGTGTATATATAGATATATATTTCACTATAACCTACGTGAGACACAACCTTATTTTTTATGGTCTGCTATGATTATATTTTTTTACATGTTCTACCAATTTCTAACTTTAAGTTAGTGTGTGTTACAGAATACCAAGCCAAATAAAAAAACAGAATGCTGAACCCTGCTGACCTACAGGCTCATGTCATGGAACTCTCCCATAAAGTAGATCAGTTGACGCAGGGTCTCAGAGAACTCCATTCTGAGAATTTAACCCTAAAGGGTGTTATCAAAGAAGGATTTAGCTCACATTCACTTCCTCCTGAACCATCTATTAGTCCCCCTGAACATTTCTCAGGTGATAGAAAGACCTTTAGACAGTTTTACAATGCATGCAGGATGTTCATTACTCTAAAACCTAAAACATTTCCTACTGAAAGAGTTAAAATATTAACAATCATATCTTATTTAAAAGGAGAACCCCGTGCATGGGCGGACTCCTTATATGAATCCAATGACCCTATACTTGAATCAGTTGATGAATTCTTTAAAGCAATGTCTGATCTGTATGAGGATCCCCATAAACAACTTACTGCAGAAAACACCTTACGCAGCCTCAAACAGAACAAAAGACATGTAGAAGATTACATATCTGAGTTTAAAATCTGGCAAAGAGATACTCAGTGGAGCCAAATTTCATTAATAAATCAATTTCGATTAGGTCTATCAGACCCTATAAAGGATGAGTTAGTCAGACTTGATCTCCCAGACTCCCTAGAGGCTTTAATGGCCCTGACTATTAAAATTGATAGGAGATTCAGAGAGAGAAGATTAGAGAAACAAACACATGACACAGTAGCCAGATATCCCTCACGTCCTGTGACATATAGCCCAAAGGGTAACGCAGAGGCCATGGATATTGGGTTTATTAAAGGACCACTAACACCAGAAGAAAAGTCTTATCGCAAGGAACATGCTCTCTGCATGTATTGTGCCTCCAAGGACCACTCTGTCACGGATTGTCCATCTCTGAAAAGACTGAAGTCGGGTGAGTCAATTTGTACTTTACACAACTTTACATTGTCTATCCATAAACCAAGGTACTTACTAGTTCCCATCTCGTTACAGTGGGAAAAACAGCGACTAAACCTTGAAGCCATTGTGGACTCTGGCGCTTACGCCAATTATATAGATATTTCTATAGTAAAAAATAAAAATATACCGCTTGTTGTGAAAAAGAATCCTGTTTCTGTACGGTTGATTGATGGTAATAGTTTATCTACAGGTCCCATCACACACCAAACAATCCCCATACTCGTAAACATTCACAACACCCATCAAGAGTATATCTCTTTTGATATAATTACCTCTCCAATGTTCCCAGTCATTCTTGGCTTACACTGGTTAAGACAACACCAGCCTATGATACATTGGAAACAAAACAACATTGAATTCAATTCATCCTACTGCACCTCAACTTGTTTACTACCCCATGCCATACTTCACATTGACCAAGATAAAGAATTTATCCCCCACCAGTATCAGGATTTTTCGTTGGTTTTTGATAAAATAGAGGCAGAGTCTCTACCCCCCCATAGAGAGTATGACTGCCCTATAAAACTTATACCAGGGTCAGACATTCCATATGGGCATATCTTCCCTCTATCTCAAACCGAACTAGTTAAGTTAAAGGAATACATAAACGAAAACCTTAGAAAAGGGTTCATAAGACCTTCCACTTCTCCTGCAGGTGCAGGCATATTTTTTGTCACTAACAAAGACAAAACCATCAGGCCTATCGTGGATTACCGTGAGCTTAACAAGCGTACTGTGAAAGACCGTTATCCTCTGCCACTCATCCCTGAACTTATAGAAAGATTGAATGGGTCATCCATCTTCACCAAGCTAGACCTCAGAGGTGCATACAATCTTATCCGTATGCGTTCAGGGGATGAGTGGCTGACGGCGTTCCGTACTAGGTACGGGCTATTTGAGTACACTGTAATGCCATTCGGGCTATGTAATGCCCCTGCAACGTTTCAGCGTTATATCAATGATATATTTAGAGATCTATTGGACACCTTCCTAGTAATATATCTTGATGACATTTTAATTTTCTCTAATACATTGACAGAACATATAAAACATGTGAGAACTGTATTAGCATGCCTACAAGCACACAAACTTTATGTCAAGGCTGAAAAGTGTACTTTTCATAGTAAAGATATCACATTTTTGGGGTACCATATTTCTTCAAAGGGAATTCAGATGGAAAATACAAAGGTTAAGGCAATAGTCGATTGGCCCATACCACGTAATAAAAGGCAGGTACAGAAATTCTTAGGGTTTTCGAATTTCTATCGAAAATTTATTAAGGGATTTTCCCACATTGCTAAACCCTTAACTAACCTTACTAAAGATAACACTCCTTTTGTGTGGACCCCCTCAGCCAATGACGCCTTTAAATTTTTAAAGAACGCATTCATTACAGCCCCTATACTTGCTTATCCTGACCCACAGACCCAATACACCCTTGAGGTAGATGCATCTGAATACGCACTAGGGGCTGTACTCTCCCAAAGATCCAAAACCACCAATAAACTACACCCAATAGCTTTCTACTCCCGTGTTCTCACACCTTCTGAACTAAACTACCACGTAGGGGAAAAAGAATTGCTTGCCATGAAAAGTGCCCTGGTAAATTGGAGACACTTATTAGAGGGAACCGCTGAGCCTATCATTATATATACTGATCACAGAAATCTACAGTATCTTAAAACAAACCGTACACTCACTTCTAGACAGGTTAGATGGAGTCTTTTTTTTTCAAGGTTTAACTACATCATTACCTATAGGACAGCATCCTTAAACACTAAGGCAGACATTCTATCAAGGCTACCTCCAAAACCCCCTCACCTGTCTCACACAGGTACCCTTGTCTCTCCTGAATGCATAATTGGTGGCATTGTAGATTTCACTAAAACACTAAAGAGGGAACAAGCAATTGACACATCAAAAGATACCTATAATTTAACTCCTCAAAATGATGGTTTACTTGCTTACCAAGGTAGGGTATATGTTCCACCTAATCTGAGACTACACATACTTGAACAGGTACATGATTCCAAATTCTCTGGACACCCAGGAGTCAACAAGACTCATAGATTACTCAAGCGATTATACTGGTGGCCCAAGATGATCTATGATGTAAAGAAACTCATTCTAACTTGTAAGATATGTACCACATGTAAGAAAGATAGAAGACACCCCCCAGGTTACCTCCTTTCTCTTCCAATACCCAAAAGACCCTGGAGTGAGATTGCCATAGATTTTATTGTTGAACTACCCAATTCCGGTGGGAACAATACTATCATGGTAATAGTTGATTTATTAACAAAGATGTCACATTTTGTCCCTTTCCATAAGCTCCCTACCAGCATGGAAACAGTGACACTGTTGCTCGAGAATGTAATCAAATTACATGGTGTTCCCTCCTCTATCACAACTGACAGGGGGACCCAATTTACTTCTCGCCTTTGGAAACAACTATGTAAAACTCTTGAGATTGAACAGAGGTTGTCATCTGCTTTCCACCCCCAGACCAACTGGCAAACGGAACGCACCAACCAGTGGTTGGAAGAATACATCCGTTGTTTCTCTACACAACAACAGGATAACTGGAGTGAATTGCTCCCTATTGCAGAATTTGCTCATAATAACACATATCACACCTCAATCAAAGATACTCCTTTCCATGCCAATTATGGATTTCATCCGTCATTTCGCTTACCCCTTGACAGGGAAACTGATTGTCCTGTAATTAATGATTTCACTAACTCCATTTCGGAGTCCTTCACATTGCTCTCAGAAAACATCAAGAGAGCCCAATCACGTCATAAACATTACTATGACCTTCGCCATAGAGCGTCCCCTACTTACAATCCGGGAGACTTAGTATGGTTATCCACAAGAAACCTACGTCTCACGGTACCTAGTCGTAAATTTAACAAATTGTTTATTGGACCTTTCCCTATATCGAAGGTCATCAATGAAAATGCGGTGACCCTTATCTTACCATCAAATTACCGAATCCACCCGACTTTTCAGGTCTCCCTTCTCAAACCCTATCAGGCACTTAGGAATCATCAGCCTTCTTCCGTGCATGAACCCCCTCTGGTGCCTGAAGTAGAGTATGAGGTTGAAAGTATCCTGGACTCTCGAAAAGTGTCTGGTAGACTCCAGTATCTGATTCACTGGAAGGGATACCCCAGTGAAGAGGATTCCTGGGAGCCTTCAGTTAATCTCTCAGCCCCAAGGCTGGTGTCTCTGTTCCACCGTCGACATCCCACCAGACCTCGACCTTGAACCACGGAGTGGTTCCTTAGAGGGGGTATTCTGTAACAAAAGGAGCCTGTCTCTTTAAAGAGGCGTAGTAACACCTCTGATTCTGCCTATAAAGGAGCATGAAACCTTCAGTACCTTGCTTGGTATTGAAGTTTCATGCTTCCCTCCTGAGCCGCTCGCATTGTGGATTTTCCCTGCCTGCCTACCTGAGGATCTCAATCTTCACACGCTGTTTGCGTGACACCCGAGGACTTCCGGTTTCACGGACCAGCCACACTTCCGGTTTGTCGGAATCAACGCTTCAGCTCTGAGAGCAGCTCTCCCCTCTAAGCTTGCTACCAAAGATCTCAATATAAAACAGAACACTGAACCACCACTGATTTACATATTTAATCCCTCCGGAGGTGAGTCTTTTCTGGACATTAAATCCTATAACTATTATATGCATATCTAGCTGGTTATTTTTTCCTTTTGCCAAAAAACTTATTTGCTACTAAACTTTTGCTATATAGCTAATACCTTTTCAAAACTCACTAAATATATAATTTTTACCTTTTATTAATTTACTAATTTTTGTGCAGTCCTGAAGACCTATAACTCTTCTATATTAATTACTATTTTAGTGAGACCACAATCAAACTCACATATAATTTCCACAAAACAGTTACAGGTCTTATATTAAACACCACTCACTCAGATTATATGTGTGTATATATAGATATATATTTCACTATAACCTACGTGAGACACAACCTTATTTTTTATGGTCTGCTATGATTATATTTTTTTACATGTTCTACCAATTTCTAACTTTAAGTTAGTGTGTGTTACACCAGGGAAAAAGGGCTCACTTTGCCTCAGCTTTCGCTTCAATTAAATAATGGCTACTTTTAGTAAGAAACTCATTTGCCCCACTTATTTCATAATATTTATGCTATTTATGTGAGTTCAATATACCATTTTGGTCTTCATAGATTTCCCTGTTAGCATAGTTTTCTGTTACGGTGGGATGTGTTCATGTTGTGTCTCAATGGTACTCAATGAAGGGGAATGATTGGTTTAGGTAGGCACTAATCTTAACAATGTCAGACTTGACCATTATTCTAACAAATGTATTTAGCCTGAATGCAACTGCAAGAGAGCTGGCAGGGCTGCACGCTTGAATTTTTCAAGCTGTCAAGCACTCAGAAACCATTTCACTCTACTTATAGGATCATAAATCAGTCAATGCAAAAGAGACTTAGAAATACAACCATTATTTTTTTTTAAATGATTGACTGGCAAAAGGCTTGCCAAAATAGTCCTTACTTGTTAGCATGATTGTTAAAAGAAAGGGATTAAAAAACATTATTTTTTCTAATATTATGCATTTTCCCCCGAGAAACATCAAATATTATTTAAGCAGCTGTGGGTATAAACCCTTTGTTTAGCCGCTGGGATGTGTATAGTGCAGGATTAAATGTATTGTAGCATGCCTTGATGTTTAGGAGCATAGTATATAGAAAATACATGATTCTACTAACAGTACATTTTAATTAAGGGTTAACATCCGTGTATAAAAGAAGGTGCTTTCTCTGTTTAATGATTTAGGGAGAGCTTGTAGGGATGAGTGTGCCACTCAGAAATGGTGAGGATGTTATTACTTCCCGGTGTTCCTTCACTCCCTTCCTCCCCCTTTATGCTTTTCCTTTTGTTCTTCGAGTGTCCTTGCTGAAAGGCAAGGGGTCCAAATGTATTTAAAGGGACATTGAAGTAAATGTTCATGATTGCATGGAACAATGTTTGTAACTATGTTATGGTATAGTGTTCAAGGTTGGAGTTTTCACCTAGTGGCCTGATTAGTCAGTCAATCTAACCATTGTAAGTTCAGATGCCCTTAATTTATGGAATCCACTCAGTTATTTGCTTGTACAGTTGTCAAAGCTGATATCATTATGACTTGAGCTTCTTTTGCCTCTTGCTGTGTAAGACACTTTGTTACACAGCTTGTATTTTAAAGGGACATAGTACTCACACATGCTCAATCACTTGATATGTAATGCAGCATAGCTGTAAAAAGCCGACATGAAAATATCACCTGAAAATCTCTATGTAAAAGGGGAGATATTGTTCTTTAAAATTTCTTCAGCTCACCAGAATAAGTGCTCTGTGAACAGTTATACATCAACTGCAAGTTGAAAAATAAAATAAAGGAATAGCCAATCAGCATCAGCAGTGCTGAGGTAATACTTTGCTGTGATCTCATGAGATTTCACTGAAATCTTGTGAGACATCATAGTAAATTTTTTAAACTCAACAGGAAAATAACATGACTGTGTGAACACATAACAAATGCACACTCCCTTGCAAGTCCTTATGTGTGCCACTTTGGGTTTCATTTTCGAGGTAAAAAACAAAATGAACCAATGTACCATACTGAAGTTACGTCACACTAAGCTGTAATATTGTTTATTTCAACAAAGCATTTAGTCAGATGCATGGAAAGAAATGGTCTTATAGATGTCCATGCATGACCCTTGTGCAAATGCATAAACATTTAAACTTTCATGATTTAGATAGAGCATGCAAGCGGATCCTGTTCTTCTGCTGCCTCCTGTATCATTACACCTCAAGTGAGTGTATAATGTTGCCCTATTTTCTTTCACATCCAATCGTGCAAGAGAAGGGCCTGTCAATCACCCTGAGCAAGCAAGTTCGGAGTAATTTCACTCCTCCACCTCTGAGGAGACAGAGATTGAAAGAAGCAGTGGCCTAATGACCGCATGGGATCTGGAGCAGCTTACGCTGCTTAGTACATGGAGCCCCTAATTTTTACTTCCCTGTCCCAATATATATATATATATGTTACATCATATGCACGGAAAGGCACTGTGCCAGTTGGAAACATAGAGGTTTTATCACAAGACTGGAGACTCATATATTACCTAGACCTTCTTTACTGCACTGTCGGTAGACTTTAAAATCAAGATAACAATTAAGGGACTGTATACACCAATTTTCATATAACTGCATGTAATAGGCACTACTATAAAGAAGAATATGCACAGATACTGATATAAAAATACAGTATAAAACTCTTTAAAAACTTACATAGAAGCTCCCAGTTTAGCACTGTTGATGAGGTTAGGCTGGGACAGCCATTGAAAGGGACTGAGAAAGCAGGAAGAACAGATACTCCCCTGCATATAAAAAAGACCCATTACACAAACAGGATCAAGCAGGAATCTGTAGACAATCAAAATCAACAAAGGTAGCGCAATATCATTGCAGGTTTGGATTCACATTGGTTTTTAAAAGTAGAAAAATATAAATTAAAAAAGCTTATGCTTTAATCAGTTCTTAAACATAAAAAAAATAAAACACAAGGAAGAGGCGCCAATGGTGCAGATCAATGATGGTACAATGTGGAACTGTAATGTAGCTAACACAGGGTACTCACATGTGTAAGTGGCAATCAATTATGCCAGTAGAAGCAGGCTGGATTTTATCAGCAGTCCAGCTAGCTGATCCTCGAGGCAGCTCTCTACCAACTTCCAATAGGAGACAGTCTGGAGAAATAAGCAATATATAGAGGCGCCAATAGTGCAGATCAATAGTAACTAGTGAGTTTTAATATCCAATTATATACACAGGGTACTCACATGTATGTAAGGCAATCTGTTATGCCTATAGGGACAGGCTGGATTTCAACAGCAATCCAGCTGGCTGATCCATACAATAAAGAAAGGCAATGATCGGTGTATATGATACACACCCTAAGTGTAGCGTAGCAAAAAAAACATACATAGCACTATGAGTGAATAAAAAGTAAAAAAATATTTATTTAAAAATATAAAAATTTGTTTACACTCATTACAGTGCCAGAACAAGTATGGCAAATAGAGAAACAGTGCGACGCGTTTCTCAGATGAACTGTTTCCTCAGGCATGTTTCTCATCACTATTTTACATCCTTATATAGGGCTACGCTACTACAAACATCTAAAACCCCACCCCTTGCAATATTGACAAAAAGGACCAATCACAGACCTTCGTTTGGACAGCACCCACCCTGCTGTAGTAGTATCGAATAATACTCTACTGAAATCGTTATTATAAATTGAAAATGTAGAACTGTTGAGTGTGTTCTCTAATTATTTGTGTATAAATTAATCCGTGGTGCATGTTGCATTGTTTTTATAGTTAAATAACTGTAATTGTCCTAACTCGTAAATGTATCCCTCTAATTGGTTAATAAGACTGTCTGTCAACGGTTCTAGAGTTGGCCGTCCATATTACTATCTGATTGGCTGCTGCTGCCGTCAATCATCTATTATGCGCGGCAAAGAACAAACAGATTCTACATCAAACCCATAGCCGGGTACACATCCAATGGGATCGCTGGGGTCAGACAACACCCCTCTCCACGTCTATACTCGTCTGCGTGTTGGCCAACCCAGTGTAAACAAATGGTCTCATTGGTCCTCATACTGAGAGACATACAGACCAATGCCATCCCCGCAAGCCGACTGACAACACAAGAGTTGTGGAAAATTGCAGGCACTTATGAATGCGATGAGCTTTCTCAACTATAATCGTGTTGTCATTCTGCCTACAAGGACACAGAGTCCACACGCCTCACTAGACAGTCTGGAATCGCCACAAATGTGAATATATTATTAACATCTCTCTAAGCGCTAGCGCATACTCTAACTCACAAAGAGCCTGAATAAAAAAAATTGCATGTGAATACACAACAATCACTATCTGTATATAGATGTATTAGTCTGTTCTTTTAAAGAAAAAGACGGTCCCCAATCCTTATGCATATATATTCTCAATCTCTAGTGAGATATTTAGTGGATGTTAACCTAATGTGGTAGCAACAGCATCAGGGGATACCCATAGCGATGATACCATAGATACCCATTATTTAGATTCTCCACTTTACAAAGTGATTCTAATTATAATAATAAAACATGTGTGTGTATATAAATAATAAGGATATTCTCCTAATGATCTTCAAATTATTATAGATGGACCACATTAGGTTAACATCCACTAAATATCTCAATAGAGATTGAGAATATATATGCATAAGGATTGGGGACCGTCTTTTTCTTTAAAAGAACAGACTAATACATCTATATACAGATAGTGATTGTTGTGTATTCACATGCAATTTTTTTTATTCAGGCTCTTTGTGAGTTAGAGTATGCGCTAGCGCTTAGAGAGATGTTAATAATATATTCACATTTGTGGCAATTCCAGACTGTCTAGTGAGGCGTGTGGACTCTGTGTCCTTGTAGGCAGAATGACAACACGATTATAGTTGAGAAAGCTCATCGCATTCATAAGTGCCTGCAATTTTCCACAACTCTTGTGTTGTCAGTCGGCTTGCGGGGATTGCATTGGTCTGTATGTCTCTCAGTATGAGGACCAATGAGACCATTTGTTTACACTGGGTTGGCCAACACGCAGACGAGTATAGACGTGGAGAGGGGTGTTGTCGGACCCCAGCGATCCCATTGGATGTGTACCCGGCTACGGGTTTGATGTAGAATCTGTTTGTTCTTTGCCACGCATAATAGATGATTGACGGCAGCAGCAGCCAATCAGATAGTAACATGGACGGCCAACTCTAGAACCGTTGACAGACAGTCTTATTAACCAATTAGAGGGATACATTTACGAGTTAGGACAATTACAGTTATTTAACTATAAAAACAATGCAACATGCACCATGGATTAATTTATACACAAATAATTAGAGAACACACTCAACAGTTCTACATTTTCAGTTTATAATAATGATTTCAGTAGAGTATTATTCGATACTACTACAGCAGGGTGGGTGCTGTCCAAACGAAGGTCTGTGATTGGTCCTTTTTGTCAATATTGCAAGGGGTGGGGTTTTAGATGTTTGTAGTAGCGTAGCCCTATATAAGGATGTAAAATAGTGATGAGAAACATGCCAGAGGAAACAGTTCATCTGAGAAACGCGTCGCACTGTTTCTCTATTTGCCATACTTGTTCTGGCACTGTAATGAGTGTAAACAAATTTTTATATTTTTAAATAAATATGTTTTTACTTTTTATTCACTCATAGTGCTATGTATGTTTTTTTTGCTACGCTACACTTAGGGTGTGTATCATATACACCAATCATTGCCTTTCTTTATCGTATGGATCAGCCAGCTGGATTGCTGTTGAAATCCAGCCTGTCCCTATAGGCATAACAGATTGCCTTACATACATGTGAGTACCCTGTGTATATAATTGGATATTAAAACTCACTAGTTACTATTGATCTGCACTATTGGCGCCTCTATATATTGCTTATTTCTCCAGTTCTTAAACATACATATGACACAGGTGTCCAAAATACTAAAATTAGGTACACATATAAAAAATGTTGTTTCATTTAAAAATTCCTTCAATCAAATTGAATATATTCAAATGATAAAAAAACCCAAGCCTTTGGTTTTCATACTTACTAAGTAGCTTAAAGGGACATTCCAGTCAAAATATAACTGTACATAGATTAATTACAGCTTTTAATAGAAATGTATTTGCAATATACATTTATTAGCAAAAATGCTTCTAGGAAAAGTTATCACTGTTTTAGTGTTAGTATTTTTCTCTGCACGTGCATGTGAAGCATAGCTAGATATTGTCACTGCACCCACATTTTAAATATTGCAGCTGCTCAGATCATCACTGGGGCTTGTATTATATCAGCAAATAACAAATTGAGTCATTAACAGATGGTACAAGCACCTCACCTTAGGCTCTCTGAGCAAGTGCTGCGTTTAAAATGCTGGTGCACGTTGCATACTTAAATACGCTTTTGAAACAGCTATAGCTTTTATTAAAAGCATTTTTGCTAATGCATGTATAATACTAAAATGCTTCTGTTTAATAACGAAATGCACCCATGGGGTTTCCAATTTTGGCTGGAATGTCCCTTTAATGTAACAAAACTATATACACACAAGCCTTTGTTCTACATCCACAAGTTCTGCCTATAAAATTTATATAACTGTTCAGTCTGTGTAAAAATGCTGGTTCCAGAATCTTAAACAACAACCCGTATTTCAAACTGCAGGGCACAGTCTATAAACCCTTTCTCCAGTATCCAATGATGTTTTTAAAAGCCTAGGTGGATGAGCTTTATATAATGTAAGTCTTGTATGGTAACATAAAACAAAGCCCATAAACAATGTTTTTTTTAAGGGGACAGCTGAGTTTGGAGGTTTACTTTCACAGACTGATATACTAGACTAATATACTAATCATCCAGTAATCTGTAGATTTAAGTCTACGCCCGATACTTTGGGGCTTGGTTAGGAGTCTGAAACTGCACAATGTTATTAAAAACACTCCAAGGTGGGCTATATAAATGGATCATCTACAAAACATTTATGCAAAGAAAAATCTGGTGTACAATATCCCTTTAAATAAACTAGAATGTCACAGAAAGCTTTTTTTTTAAAAAAAAATAAATAAATAAGCAGCTTAACAGAGACTATAAACATGTAGCCAGTTACAGCATCTTGAGAAAACCAACAGGAAAACAATCAATCAAATCTATCTCCATTACAGCTTTATTACATTCACTTAATTCCATTTAAATTTAAAGGTACATTGTACTTTTGTTCTCTCCTTTAATGTATTCCTAATGATCCAACTGGAATTTTACAAATAGCACCTTTATTTTTTCATTTGAAATAGCTGCCTTTGCCTGTTAAAAAATATATACTGACAATTTCAGTGCAGCAGTATTGGCTATAGTATAGCTATCGGAACAAGAGCAGGAGAAACCAACCTACCGCCCATCTAAAAGAGTGTTACTGCAGCATCACTGTGTGTGTGTGTGTATATATATATATATATATATATATATATATATACAAAACACGGAAGGGGACTGCACTCTCAGACCGGACCGGGTACACATCCCATGACCCTGCAGCATACTTAGCCCTGGGTGCTCACTGGCACTCACAGGAAGCTGTGCTGTCCTCAGAGTCAGAGACAGGTTTGGGTGCAAGGACCATAGGAAAAATTACAAAACAAATTAATACAACACACAGAGAAAGTCCAGCACTCACAAGCTCTCAGCTAAGATTAAAAGCAAAAAAGAAAGGGTTAGTTACAGCATTTGGCCAAATTGGGAAAGCCCAGGTACAACGTCAAGGTCCCTTCTAAAAACCTTGTGTATATTATTTATTGTCTCCCAATTACATTTTTCCCATTTTTTTCTCATTTGCCACCTTAAAGGGCAATTTTGAGTTTTTTCTTTCGTGATTCAGATAGAGCATGCAATTTTGAGTTTTTTCTTTCGTGATTCAGATAGAGCATGCAATTTTAAACAACTTTCTAATTTACTCCTATTATCAATTTTTTTCGTTCTCTTGCTTTCTTTATTTGAAAAAGAAGGTATCTAAGCTATTTTTTTGTTTCAGCACCATGGAAAGCACTTGTTTATTGGTAGGTGAATTTACCCAACAATCAGCAAGAACAACACAGTGTGTTCACCAAAAATGGGCTGGCATCTAAACTTACATTCTTGCATCTCAAATAAAGATACCAAGAGAATGAAAAGAATTTGATAATAGGCGTAAATTTGAAAGTTGCTTAAAATTATCTGAATCATGATAGAAAAAAAAATTGGGTTCAGTGTCCCGTTAAACTTTCATTCACTTTTCACATATCTACTACATAGGTGCACATCAGTGCCATTTTGTTTTGCCCTGCAGAGCTTGTTCATCTCCTTGGTTTGCGCACACTACATTTCCCATGTCACTCAGATGCTGTAAGCAGTAGTTTGTCTTGCTCTCCCTTCACTATTTGAGTACCCTATAAAGTTTATTTGTGCGACCCTGTTAGCAGTAGTTTGTCTTGCTCTCCCTTCACTATTTAAGTACCCTATAAAGTTTATTTGTGCGACCCTGTTAGCAGTAGTTTGTCCTGCTCTCCCCTCACTATTTGAGTACCCTATAAAGTTTATTTGTGCGACCCTGTTAGCAGTAGTTTGTCCTGCTCTCCCCTCACTATTTGAGTACCCTATAAAGTTTATTTGTGCGGCCCTGTTAGCAGTAGTTTGTCCTGCTCTCCCCTCACTATTTGAGTACCCTATAAAGTTTATTTGTGCGACCCTGTTAGCAGTAGTTTGTCTTGCTCTCCCCTCACTATTTGAGTACCCTATAAAGTTTATTTGTGCGACCCTGTTAGCAGTAGTTTGTCCTGCTCTCCCCTCACTATTTGAGTACCCTATAAAGTTTATTTGTGCGACCCTGTTAGCAGTAGTTTGTCCTGCTCTCCCCTCACTATTTGAGTACCCTATAAAGTTTATTTGTGCGACCCTGTTAGCAGTAGTTTGTCTTGCTCTCCCCTCACTATTTGAGTACCCTATAAAGTTTATTTGTGCGACCCTGTTAGCAGTAGTTTGTCCTGCTCTCCCCTCACTATTTGAGTACCCTATAAAGTTTATTTGTGCGACCCTGTTAGCAGTAGTTTGTCCTGCTCTCCCCTCACTATTTGAGTACCCTATAAAGTTTATTTGTGCGACCCTGTTAGCAGTAGTTTGTCCTGCTCTCCCTTCACTATTTGAGTACCCTATAAAGTTTATTTGTCGTGTGCATTTTGTTTTTGTTTTTATTTCAAAATTGTACTATTTTTGTAGAAATTGTCATTTGTGTGCACTGGTATTACTGAGTGGAGCGCAAATATCAAGCTCGCAAAAGCAATGTTTTGTGCTCCACTCATAATCTTGCCCAATATAGCCAATTTGTTCCATACTCTTAGAGAAAACACTAATAATAAATACTCAATTGTCTCCATAATCACAGCACAGGTATGTCTAGGACAACGTTTATCTAATAGACTCTCATGGTGCACATTCTTACGGACATAAAGTTTGCTATAGAAAACTAGCCACTTTGTATCTCTAACTTAAAGATGTGTTCTGGGATTATTTCAATTATAAAACGTCTGAGAAATAAAAAACAGAGGGGTGCCTCATGTGTGGTATAGTCTGATTGAAGACATAAGAAAAAGCAACAGAATAGCCAAATGAGTACTCACATACTCCAGGAGCACACTCATGTGCTGGTAGGGGCAGGCTGTAGATTTAGATGGGTGTGACAGCTCACCCGTTCAAGGATACTTCCAATACTGTAGTTCTGCAACAGGTGTAAAACAAACAGAGAGCACTATATGTGCAGACCATTAAGGATGATACATAAAAATGTGCTTTATAGTATAAAGTGGGTACTCACATACTCCCAAAGCACACCAATGTGCTGGTAGATACAGGCTGCAGATTCAGGCAGGTGTGGCAGCTCACTCAAACAAACAATCTTTTGGTATTGATGCAGTGAAAACAAAGGCAGGTTTAATGCTTCTCAGTAGCTGTGCACTTAGTAGTGATTGCAGGCAGACGGTAGGAAATTAGATCCACTCCAAAAGTAAAAATTTGCAAATATTTATTAAAAACAACAATTTAAAAACAACACCAGGGTTGTTATACAAAGTGGATTACAGGGTCACCCAGTTGGCCCCAATGATTGCAACGCGTTTCTGGGTTGGCAAACCGTTTCATCAGGCATATGCCTGATGTAAAAAGAGACATTTTCTTTCCTGTATACTCCAAAAGGAATTATATAACCTTATATTGATATATTTTTCACCTCATAAGATAACATTAGTTTGTTTAAGTTTTAAATTGTCTTTAAGGGTTATCAATAACTACCATCTGAATTGTATACCATTCTGCGCCCCCTCCACTGTGATTTTATCACGTATTAAATTATAAAACGTCTCTGGAAATGTTTGGGATATACACTCCTCAAGATCAAAAATATAGAAAAAAAAATCCTTTCCAAAAGCAACTCATATAACTTTTTCCTGGGCAATCATGCTTATTTTCCATTTTTTTAGCATTTTTAAAGCATTAAAAATATAAGCAGGAAAAAAAAAACATTTACAGGGAATTGTTTTTAGTTCAGCTCCTTCCAACCACAGCCTAACCCTTGGAAAAAAAACACATTTGCCAAAATGAAAATCCCAAATTTGACCATACCCTTTCAAAAGATGCATACAGTTAATTGTCAAAAAAAAATAAGGGACAAAAACAGCTCTGGGTTTACCATACCTAAGCCACCTTTTCTCCTGGATAAGTAAGTTACATTTATTCTAAGAATATTGAGGCAATTTCCCCAAATAAGATGAAAAACTGACTATAGAGCAATGCAACTATATTTTCAGGAGGAGGAAAAGCAAAACTAAAATAAATAAAAATCAGAAGCTAAAAAAGGTCTTAATAATTTGCACCCTTTTTGAGAAAGGTATTTTCCATGACTTCCATCTGTTAACTTTCTCAGTAAAAACCTTAAAGGGATACTGAACCCACATTTTTTCTTTCATGATTCAGATAGAGCATGCAATTTTAAGGAACTTTTGAATTTACTCCTACTATCAATTTTTCTTCGTTCTCTTGGTATCTTTTTTTTAAAAAAAGCAGGAATGTAAGCTTACGAGCCGGCTCATCTTTGGTTCAGCACCTAGGTTGTTCTTGGTGGCTAAATGGTATTCACCAATCAGCAAGCTCTATCCAGGGTTCTGAACCAAAAATGGGGTTTGTAAGCTTTACATTCCTGCTTTTTCAAATAAAGATAGCAAGAAAATGAAGAAAAATGGATAATAGAAGTAAATTAGAAAGTTGCTTAAAATGTCATGCTCTCTCTGAATCATGAAAGAAAAAAAATTTGGCTTCAGTGTCCCTTTAAATAAAGCTTCTTCTCCCAGTTAACTTGAGCTGAACCTTTAAAGGTAATACCAAGTGTATTTAATTTGTCTTTTTCCACAGTAACATCAGGAGGTGGAGGAAATTTAAATTCTAAAGAACCTATCCAAATAATTTTACATTTATTCATGTTCAAAAGAGATTTTGATGCTCTAGAAAAAATTGCAAAATGCTCAAAAATACATTTACATTCAGATGAAAAAAATATAGTAACATCATAAGCATAAGCAATATACTTAACACAAGCAGCGTTAAGTATACATTGCCTCCAAATGTGCTATTTTATGGTCATCTTGAATGCAACACAAAAAAGGTTTAATAGAAGAAATATATAATAATGGACTCATTACACCTGCTTTAATCTTAAAAGGTTTCCCAAGACATCCATTTACCAGTGACACACTTGTAGCCTTGGAATACATTAGCTGCAAGCAATTAATACATTTCAAAGGGATACTATCTATAACTAAAACAGAATAAAGATAATGGGCTAGATTACAAGTGATGCTCAAACGGTTTTGCGCAAGCGATATAGTCTTTTCATGAGCATTTTTAAATGTGCTGATCTTACAAGGTGAGCGAAATCGTGATTGCCACAGATCTTTAGTTAAAGGGACACTGAACCCAAATTTTTTCTTTCGTGATTCAGATAGAGCATGGAATTTTAAGCAACCTTCTAATTTACTCCTATTATCAAATTTTCTTTATTCTCTTGGTATCTTTATTTGAAATGCACGAATGTAAGTTTATAGATGCTGGCCCATTTTTGGTGAACAACCTGGGTTGTCCTTGCAAGTGCTTTCCATGGTTCTGAACAAAAAAAAAAGCTTAGATGTCTTCTTTTTCAAATAAAGTTAGCAAGAGAACGAAGAAAAATGTATAATAGGAGTAAATTAGAAAGTTGCTTAAAATTGCATGCTCTATCTGAATCACAAAAGAAAAAAAATTGGTTTCAGTGTCCCTTTAACTGTTTTCTGATTGTCTCAAAACACATCAAAAATACATTACAAAGTACAGTAACACTCATAATAACACAGTCTAATAAAACATATTCCAAAAAATATTGCACAAAAAAGTTGTAAGGGCTCAAAGATATGAGATCTCGGGTGTTAGAAAAAAAGCAGCAAAAGTACTTTAATATAGAGAAACACACAGATACATTGCACATATATATTAATGTATTTATATGTGTGTATATGTATTTACAAAAGGTGATGCCGGCACTTCTTCAGTTAAAAGTTCATTCTTTATTTAGGTTACATTAAAAACGGCAAAATCATGCCTTACATGTTTCGGCATCCTTGCCTGTGAAGTTTCACAGTGTTACTGAGAGAATAGTTAAATCTTGTTACAATATTAGTAAAGGGAAAAAACTGTCAGGATCATTAATAGAAGGGATAAAATAGAAGAGCCCTTTAAAAAAAGAGTCACATGATTTTATGAACCAATTGTTAAACGGTTTGTGACATAAAGCTTTAGAGTTTTTTTTTTTTTTTTTTTTAAAGAAGTTTTTATTTTGAAAAAATAACAGATTTTACAAAATGTTAATAAGGATATTTCCATAGCGTAACAATGAGGTACAACAGTAAAGTGCTTTTGGATTTAAGGTCCATACATGATACATGAAGGTGCTGCAAGTTCAGTACATAGGTTCAGTACAGAAGCCTGTATGACCCTGGTTTCTGTAATACAGTCTTGAGGGTAATACATGAATTATATCAGTTACATTTGTTAATGTTATCCTCAAAAGGACACTGGCAGCTAGCTAAAAGGGTGACTGAGGGCAAGACCTAATGTGAGGTATAGTTGAGGTTAATGGATTCTAAGTTTGTTTCGCTCTTTGTGCTGATTCCATAAAGATAGTTTGAGTTTGTGTGTAACTAATGAGCCCGATTGGAGGTGGTGGTATCTTTCAAGTTGTAGGAAACTCTCTACCTGGTCCTCTCATTCTTTTTCAGTCAGAATATCGTAGGATTTCCAATGGTTTTAGCGCTGTTTAGCATAAGGATCAATAGATCCCTAGCATTACTGTCGTGCAGCTTGGGCAAGAGTAGAAATAATAAGATATGTGGGTCATTTGGTAGTTGTTTGCCTATTGCATCTGACATGCGCTCAAGAACCATCAGCCAGAACGTGTCTAATTTATTACACTGCCACCATATGTGTGTGGGGGTGCCTATCTCTCCACATCCCCTCCAACACTTATTGCTAGCTGTTTTGTAGATAGTGTGTAGCCTGCTGGGGATTAGATACCATCTTGTTAAAAAATTGAAATTGGTTTGGATATTGATGAGCGCTTTGTGGTGTTAAAAACAGTCAACCAGTCCTTAGCAGCGATGCTAATGGCCAGTTCCTTGTCCCAAGAGTTAGTGTAAGAGGGCAAGAGTTGTGGCTCTTTGATTAGTAGTAGTTTGTACAATTTTGAGATGGCGTGTTTTGGGGTGTTTTCTGAGTGACATAGGGTCTCAAATGGAGTCGTGTTTCTAGTTAGGTGATGCTTCTTGGGGTGAGTGTCTATGTAATGGCAGATTTGGGAATAGGAGTACCAATTAAGAGGAATCTCAGGGTGCATCTCCTGGATGGTGGGGAGGGGTCTATGTGTTTTATTTTCACAGAAGAGCAATATTGTTCTGCCCTTAATGTGGCACCCGACATCTAGCGAAGCGTCTTTGTAATTCCAGGGCAGGTCCAGGTTGTGGCATAGGGGACAAGATATTGGAGTTGTTAGTGGATGTGCTTATTAATTTATCCCATGTTGTAAAAAAGTCTGTGACCAGGGGGTATTATGCTATGTTAGTGGGTCTAAGTTTTTGAGGTATCCAGGCTGCCAGCCCAACATTTCATAGACCCAGTAAGTACCTATCAATCTGGACCCATTGTTTATTGTTTTTGTTTGTGCACCAATCCAATAGCTTGTGCAGCATTATAGCCTCTTTATAAATGATAATATTAGGTACACCCAATCCACCCCTGTCCCTCGGTAAGTACATGTTCTTTCTTCCAATTCTGGGCCTAGATCCCTGCCAGATGTATTGCTCTATTAGTGATTGTATTCTGTTAAGATAGTGTATAGGGAGGTGTATGGATGTAGTTTGCAAAAGATAGAGAAGTTGTGACAGGACATTCATTTTTACAACATTTATTCTGCCAATCCAAGATATTGATTTGCTTTTCCAGTCTGTGGTCAAGGTTTTTTCCATAGTTTTGTAATTAGCTGGGTGTATTGTTTGGATATCGGGTGCTAAGTAGATGCCCAGGTATTTCATTCAATTTTTTGTCTTTTAAGGGGACAATTTGGGATCAATTGATAAAGTTCTCTTTCCCCATAATTTATATTTAAGTACTCAGATTTTGTTAAGTTTAGGAGAAAGCTGGAAACCCGGCCGAATTTCTCAAAAGCCTCAAGGGCGTTTGGAAGGGAAGACTCTATCTGAGTAAGGGTGAGGAGAACATCATCCGTGTATAACGCCAGCTTGTGCTCCATGTCTCCAATACAGTTCCCTGTGATGAGGTTGTTATTACTGATCTGTTGAGCGAGGGTTTCAATGAATAAGGCAAATAAAGAGAGAGGACAGCCTTGCCTCGTGTCATTGTATATATTGAAACTTTCTGACAAAATGCCATTAACTTTGAACTTAGCAGTGGGGGCAGAATATAGGGAAAATACTAGGAATTTGTCACCAAATTTCATTTTCTGCATTACTGTTTTTAGGAAAAACCAATTAACACGGTTGAAAGCTTTCTCTGCATCCGTGGAAACTATAATGGTGGGGGTGCGTGTGGCTTGGGCATGGGAAATAATCTGTAGTGTTTTCAGAGTGTTATCCCTAGCCTCCCTTCCAGGGATGAAGCCTACCTGGTCTGTGTTGATTAATTTAGGTAAGTATCTGTTCAATCTTGTGGCGAGTATCTTGGCAAACATTTTTATGTCAGAATTTAAAAGGGATATGGGGCGGAAATTTTCGGGTCTATTTGGCGTTTTCCCTGGTTTGGGGAGGACTGTGATGTGGGCTTCGAGTGAGTTACCTGAGAATCCTCCGGAGTGAATTAATGAGTTGAAGTTGTTTGTTAAGGGACTGGTAAGGTGGTGGATGTATGTCTTGTAGTATGTCATTTTAAACCTGTTGGGGCCTGGGCTTTTACCTCCAGGTATGTCTTTAATCGCGTTTTGTGTTTCTTCCACTGAGATGGGTAAGTTCAGGCTATCAGATTCGTCCCTATCTAAGGTCGGTAAGTCCATGTCCTTAAGGTAAGTTTCCATGTCTTGTTGGGTGGACGTATTGTCTAAGTTGTACAAAGTCGTGTAGTACTGTCTGAACACTTCTGCTATACTTTTACTCTCCTTTTGAAGATCTACATGTTTGTTTATGATGGTGTGTATATGTGCGTTTAATTGGTTTCTCTTAAGTGTTTTAGTGAGAGAAGACCCGCTTTGTCTTTGATATCGAAGTATTTTTGTTTCAACATGGCTGCTTTCTTTTGGTGTTCTTTGATTAGGTGATCTTTGAGGTTTTTCCTAGATTGTATTAGGGATTCTAGTATGCTGGTGGTCTGTGGGTGTTTTTGTGCTCTTTTTCCCAGTGGGTAATTTGGGACATAATAGAGTTTTTGAATTGTCTGTTCAACTTTTTTTCCTTGGCTTTATGCTCATCTTACTTGTGCGCCTCCCAAAGAGGTTTTGCAGAGGTTATGTGGTCAGTGTCATTTTCTCTAAATAATTTTCTATGGACTGATCTACAGCCTGTTTAGTTAGAGACATTGCATGGGGGCATGATCCGACCAAGTGATTGGCAACATTTGTGAATCAGGGATCATGAGAGGCCAATCTGATCTGTGTGTATGTGATCGATTCTGGTGTATGTGTTGTGTGGATGTGAGTAGAAGGTGTAGTCCATGATGTCAGGGTTAATGGCCCTCCAGATGTCGTGCAGCCGTAGTTGGTGCAGGTTATTGGTTACCAATTTTAAGACTCATTTAGGGGTATTGGTGAGGCCTATAGAGGTGTCTATTTTCAGGTCCAGTGATAAATTAAAGTCGCCCCCCAGGAATATTGTCCCCAGGGCGTGTTCTAGTAGAAGATTAGTTATGTGTCTGAATAGGGTGTGCTGTTCTTTTTTTGGGAGGTATATGTTTGCGAGGGTAATTGGCCTATTGAATAACAAGCCTATCAGAATGAATCAAATACATGCCATCTTTTTTTTTCTGTGTGGGTCGCTTAGAAATGTAGGCAATTTTTAAGTAGTATACCCACCCCTCCCTTCCTGGTTCCACCCGAGGCAAAGAAGCTTGTTCTATATTTGTGGCTCAGGAATTTGGGTTTGTGACCTCTCTTAAAGTGTGTCTCCTGTATAAATAGAATATCACTGGGGGCTCTATAGAGGTCTTTAAAGACCATGGATCTCTTTTCCGGGCTATTTAGCCCATTCGCATTTATAGAGGTAATGGATATCGTATGTACCATTGTGGGTCTAAAGGGTATGGGTATGTGTATGCGGACCAGAAGATAGCCTGTCTACTGGATGTAAGTCTTACGCTGTGTCTGGTATAAGGCGAGGAATGTAAGTTACCACTGTACTACAAACAGAATCAATGTAACAGGTTCAAAAGTAACAGTGTGAATATTCTTGAAATGTGCAATAACAATAAAAGACAATGAAAACACAAAGCAAAAACACTTGAAAAGGCAAACTTAAGTCTCTTTTTTTTGTTATTTCTATTTCTTCTTTTCTTTCTAACTAAAAAAATCAATTAACAGTAAGTTACAGCCCTGCAACAATGAAGAAACAAATGGGGTAGTATCCCCACTTCCAATCTTAAAGAGTTATAGGAAAAAAGAAAAGTTATGTCACACGACCTGTAGCCGCCGTGACTAGAAGGGGATGTCAGTTCGAGGTGGGAGATGCCGCGGATCTAGTGGGCATCGAGACCTGGTCCATGCCGTTAGATGCAGAGTGAGGTCCTGAACTTGCGGTGTTATGAGTTTCGTGCAAGACGTTGTTTGTCCGTCGAGTGTCTCTGGGGAAGAATTGGCGGTCCTCTGGGTGTGTGATGTTGAGTTGAAGAGTTTTGTTAAATCTTGGCAGGTCCTCCAGTGACCTGAGAGTGGCTGTTGTGTCTCCCTTAGAGGCGGTAATGCTGACTGGGAATCCCCACCGGTATGGGATCTGTTGCTCCCTCAGGACTATGGTGATGAAGCCCAACTTCCTACTCTTCTGCAGCGTTGCTGGGCTGAGGTCTGCGAAGATCTGGATGTGGATTCCAGTGTGCATGACTTTTTGTTTTTGTCTGGCTTGCCTCAAGATTTCTTCTCTGTCCATGTAATTTTTAAAGCTTTACAATTATGTCAAGGGGGGGCGCCTTCGGGGGAGGCTTTGCTCTCAGGGCCCTGTGAGCTCTTTCAATGCATATATCTGTGGTACATTTTGGACCTTTCAGGGTCCTGAACAAGTCCTGGAGGCATCCTTCTATGGCGTTTGGCTGGATTGACTCTGGAATTCTGCGTATGCGCAGGTTATTATGCGTGCCTCTGTTGTTTTTCTCCATCAGTTGATATATAGTTTCGTCCTGGTCATATTTGCGACTTTGGAAATGTGCTGTATGTCATTATTGACCGTGTTGTGGCTCTTCTCTAAGACCGAGACCCTTTGTGTGACTTTAGATAGGTCTCTTTTTAGTTCCCCATACCAGTTTTTGACCTCTCCTATAATATCTTTAATATCATCTTTTGTGCATAGGTTTTGCATAAGCTTGGTGCTGTTTATGCTGTTGCTCTTAGAGTTTCTGCGGCCAGGCATATCCAGAGACCCGGTGTGTAAGAGCAGGTTCTGATGGCTGAAGGCTGATGAATGCAGAGTGGGGTAGCAGTAGAAGGTCAATATATCCCTGCAGGCTGTCACAGTCTTGGCCACAGCCCTGTATGTGTATAGATTAGTTTAGAGGGCAAGGCTCCCCACGTGGGATGGCGATCTATATGCTGGAGCTTTGGGCAGAAGTTTTGGGCCCTGTGTTTTGTGCCCAGTATACCCCAGGTATTCAAAAGTGTGGCAGTTCAGTCAGTGTGCTGTAGCACTTATGTGTGTGCAAAAACCAGCTCACCTCTGTGTTCCTCCAATGTCCCCTATACAGAGAAGACTGCTACTGGCAGCACAGAGCCAGCTCTGGCTTAAGAGCGCCAAGTCAGTGCCCTGTGTGGTGGGTCCCCCAATGTAGATGAATCTGAGGAAGGCAGCAGCTAAGGGACGGCTTCAGGCTCTGCCCCAGTGTGAGAAACGGCACTGTGTTTAATTCCCAGTGCATAGTGGCAGGGGAGCTGCGGTCGAGTGGTGTGCAGGGCCGCACTTCCGGTTTTGGAAAAACGGCTTTGTTTTTGCGCTGTGATGTTAAAATGATCCGACTTTGTGCCCAATGTGCTCCCAGGCCTTTCAGGTACCTCCGTTGCCAGTTTTGTGGCGATCCCCCAGGTCTATGTTATGCGGTTTGGAAGTGGGGCTTAGGAGCTTCTGAGTTATGCAGCCATCTCACTGAACGGCCAGGCTCCGCCTTCCCGCCAAAGCTTTAGAGTTTTTAAGTAAAATCATGCTTATGATTAAGGCAAGGATGCCGAAATATGTCAGGTGTGATTTTGACATTTTTAATGTGACCTAAATAAAGAATAAACTTTTAACTGAAGGAGTGCCGGCATCACCTTTTGTATTATTACATCCGATCTTCCCTGTTAGCCAAGCACCTTCCTGTCAGTGGTGCAGTGGTTGCTGATTGGTGCACCACTGGTTACATGGTGGAGGAGTGTCCGTGACTCAATAGAGTACCCAAAAGTTGGATGGAGCTAGCAGAGCGAGCAGTTCATCGACTGGAGGAATTTCTTGATTCACCCACTACGGATCCTATGGGAAGCATAGGAGTATCCAAGGAACATACAGCATGGCTTTCTACCATGGAGCGCGGTGAGTAACCGGTCCGGTGGAAGGAGGCATTTATATTGCTGTTTGGGATTAAATCTGCATGCTGTGAGTGGGAGTCTGTTTACCATTACCACTTTTGAGCTTAGTTTGTTATACTCACATTTGCATATGGTCTCAGGATCACCTAGGGTGTCGTGTAATTTGGAGCTGGTCCTTAAGTGCTATTTCACACAATTTTTATATGTATTTACAGACATATATAAACATATAAACACATAAATATATATGTACAAACATATAGACATTTATATAGAAGTGCATTAGAGCCCATGGCATTAAGTAGATTAAAACATGATAAAACATATTTATGCAATATTCATATTTAATAAAGGTTTTTAATATTTGCTAATGCGAATATGCTTTGTTTGCGCGATAATCGGGTGTTATGTTAGGCTTTTTGCGCTATTTGGGTTACTGCTAGTGCAAAATAAGTTTTTTTTAAACTTGTAATATGAACGCAACCTGATTAGCACAAAAAGCTTAACTCTAGCGGAGTTTTCACAGTTGCAAAAAAAACCCAAAATATTTTGTTAACTTTTTCTTAGTCAAGACTTAAAAGACTTATCCTGTAAAATCTCCATTTTCTGCCCAAGTATTTTACACATTTTTGATGACAATATTTTATAATCAACATTAAGGAGAGCTATGGGAAGCCAATTCTTAATATCAGTGCATTCTTCTTTCTTATAAAGCAAAGTCAAAAGCGACTTATACTGGGAAGAACAAAGGCCTCTCCCCTCTAGAGCTTAATTATAAACTTTAGTAAGAATTGGACTGAACACACTACTAGCTTTTTTTTAAATAAAACTCTGCAGTTAAACCATCAGAACCTGGGGATTTATTGTTACTTTAAGAAGCAATAGCCAAGATTAAGTCAAACTGGTCAATGGGCACAGTAAGCAAATCTTGTTCATCTGGCTCCAGCGGAGGTACATTGATAGCATCAAGAAATTTGTCAATGCAAGACTGATCTTGGCCATTTCTATCAAAAAGCCCCCCATAATATTAAAATATAAAAACATAAGTATTCTTGCTGTATCCTTAACCCCCCTCCATTATAATGTAACTCAGAAATTACTCTTTTTCTCTTCTTTCTTTACAGCACTCAAAAGGGTGAAATGGGATTGAAATTACCTACAGAACAGCAATTCTGCTCATACTTTAAAGCGCTTAAACAACAATATCTTTGTTCCCTTAATAATAACTGCTGGGAAACAATTTTATTTTCTTGCACATCTGAGAAATGTTTCTCTAATTTATTCCTACATGACAAATAATGAATATATTGGGCACTACAAACTCTCTTGGCATTTTTTAAAAAAAAGAACTAATTGAGGACTTAAGATTGTTCCCACCAGTGTACCCAACCATTATACAAACATACAGTTGTTTCTTGATCTGCAATCAAAGAAAGTAATTTTATCCATATCATTTCATTCTCCATTAAAGGGCCATAATACCCAAATGTTTAAACACTTGAAAGTGATGCAGCATAGCTGTAAAAAGCTGATTAGAAAATATCACCTGAACATCTCTATGTAAAAAAGAAAGATATTTTACCTCAAAAGTTCCTCAGTAGCCACCTCCCATTGTAAAGGATTTCTAAGCAGCATTTTAGTGTGTTTGTCCTGGGACATCTGAAGGGACTAGCATTGTGCACTCTCATATTATTTCACCAATCAGGTAAAGGAAGCTTACTATGAAATCTCATGAGAGTTAAGTCAAATCTCATGAGATCACAGTAAGAGTTCATGACCTCAGCACTGCTGATGCTGATTGGCTGCTGTTCATTTCTTCATTTTTTTAAATTTTTTTACCTGCAGCTGGGAACAGCTGAGTATAACTTTTTACACAGAACTTACTCTGCTGAGCTGAGGAAATTGTGAGGTAAAATATCTTCCTTTTTTACATAGAGATGCTCAGGTGATATTTTCCTGTCAGCTTTTTACAGTTATACTGCATCAGTTTCAAGTGATTTAGCATATGAGTATTATGTCCCTTTAATTTAGAATTTAATTTCCAACAGCCACAGCCATAAATTATAGACGGTCTAAGATTAAAAGTAACACCCACTAGAGCGTGATCAGAAAATGCAACAGGGTCTAAGGAGACATCACAAAATGAAACAGTGGACTTCACATAAATTCTTTCTATATGGCTGCAGTGCTGACCAATATTATAGGTATCACCTCTTTTATTAGGATACTGTGTAGCATACACATCTTTCAGTTCTGCCTGTTTACACATATAATTAAGGAAATTAGAATCATATTGAAGTTTATCACATTTCCTCCTGTCCTGGTACAGTTAAAATCACCTGCAAATATAACAATGTTTGAAGTATGCAAAAAAGGTTGAACATTTGTAAAAAGCTCTTTTCTTTCAAACGTTCGGCTAGATTAGGAGTTTTGTGTTATAAGCGACTTGGTACTAACTTGCAAGTTATTTCCACCGCTCACCTCCCTATAGCGCTGCTATTACAGGTTTGCAAAAACCCGGCATTAGCAGGCAATATGGTTGCATTGAGCTCCCCGACACCGCCGACACCTGCATTACAGTTATTAATCCCTATTATGCCGCCCCAATGTCGCCACCACATACATTACACTTATTAACCCCTAATTTGCTGCCCCAACATCGCTGCCACCTACCTACACTTATTAACCCCTAATCTGCCACCCCCAACGTCGCCGCCACTATACTAAAGTTATTAACCCCTAAACCTAACATAACCCTAACTCTAACACCCCTAACTTTGATATAATTAAAATAAATCTAAATAAAACTTACTATTATTACCTGAATAATACATATTTAAAACTAAATGCTTACATATAAAATAAACCCTAAGCTAGCTACAATATAACTAATAGTTACATTGTAGCTATCTTAGGTTTTATTTTTATTTCACAGCTAAGTTTGTATTTGTTTTAACTAGGTAGAATAGTTAGTAAATAGTTATTAACTATTTACTAGCTACCTAGTTAAAATAAATATAAATTTACCTGTAAAATAAAACCTAACCTGAGTTACACTAACACCTAACATTACACTACAATTAAATCAATTACATTAATTAAATACAATTAACTAAATTACAAAAAATTAAAAACACTAAATTACACAAAATAAAAAATAAATGATCAAATATTTAAACTAATTACACCTAATATAATAGCCCTATCAAAATAAAAAAGCCCCCCAAATAAAAAAAAACCCTAGCCTAAACTGCCAATAGCCCTTAAAAGGGCCTTTTGCGGGGCATTGCCCCAAAGAAATCAGCTCTTTTACCTGTAAAAAAAAATACAAACAACCCCCCAACAGTAATACCCACCACCCACACAACCAAACCCCCAAATATAATCCTATCTAAAAAAAAATAAGCTCCCCATTGCCCTGAATAGGGCATTTGGGTGGGCATTGCCCTTAAAAGGGTATTTAGCTCTTTTTCAGCTCAAACCCTAAGCTAAAAATAAAACCTACCCAATAAACCCTTAAAAAACCTAACACTAACCCCCGAAGATCCACTTACAGTTTTTGAAGACCGGACATCCATCCTCAAGGAAGCCGGGAGAAGTCTTCATCCAAGCGGAAAGAAGTGGTCCTCCAGAAGTATTCATCCAGACGGCATCTTCTATCTTCATCCTTTCGACGCGGAGAGGCTCCATCTTCAAGACATCCGGCGCTGAGCATCCTCTTCATATGGTCCCAGCTGTACACTGAAGGTTCCTTTAAATGACGTCATCCAAGATGGCATCCCTTGCATTCCGATTGGCTGATAGAATTCTATCAGCCAATCGGAATTAAAGGTGAAAAAATCCAATTGGCTGATTAGCCAATAGAATGCAAGATCAATCCTATTGGCTGATTGGATCAGCCAATAGGATTGAAGCTCAATCCTATTGGCTGATTGCATCAGCCAATAGGATTTTTTCACCTTTAATTCCGATTGGCTGATAGAATTATATCAGCCAATTGGAATTCAAGGGACGCCATCTTGGATGACATCATTTAAAGGTACCTTCAGTGTACAGCTGGGACCATATAAAGAGGATGCTCCGCTCTGGATGTCTTGAAGATGGAGCCGCTCCGCGTTGGAAGGATGAAGATAGAAAATGCCGTCTGGATGAAGACTACTGCCTGCCTGGAGGACCACTTCTTGTCGCTTGGATGAAGACTTCTCCCGGCTTCGTTGAGGACTTCTTGCTGCTTGGATGAAGACTTCTCTTGGCTTCGTTGAGGATAGATGTCCGGTCTTCAAAAACTGTAAGTGGATCTTCTGGGGTTAGTGTTAGGTTTTTTTTAAGGGTTTATTGAGTGGGTTTTATTTTTAGCTTAGGGTTTGGGCTGAAAAAGAGCTAAATGCCCTTTTAAGGGCAATGACCATCCAAATGCCCTTTTCAGAGCAATGGGGAGCTTAGATTTTTTTAGATAGGATTTTGTTTGGGGGGTTTGGTTGTGTGGGTGGTGGGTTTTACTGTTGGGGGGGTTGTTTGTATTTTTTTTTACAGGTAAAAGAGCTGATTTCTTTGGGGCAATGCCCTGCAAAAGGCCCTTTTAAGGGCTATTGGCAGTTTAGTTTAGGCTAGGGTTTTTTTTATTTTGGGGGGGCTTTTTTATTTTGATAGGGCTATTAGATTAGGTGTAATTAGTTTAAATATTTGATCATTTATTTTTTATTCCGTGTAATTTAGTGTTTTTTATTTTTTGTAATTTAGTTAATTGTATTTAATTAATGTAGTTGATGTGTAATGTTAGGAGTTAGTGTAACTCAGGTTAGGTTTTATTTTACAGGTAAATTTGTATTTATTTTAACTAGGTAGCTAGTAAATAGTTAATAACTATGTACTAACTCTTCTACCTAGTTTAAATAAATACAAACTTAGCTGTGAAATAAAAATAAAACCTAAGATAGCTACAATGTAACTATTAGTTATATTGTAGCTAGCTTAGGATTTATTTTACAGGTATTATTTAGTTTTAAATAGGAATTATTTAGTTATTAATTGTAATTTTTATTTAGATTTATTTTAATTATGTTAAAGTTAGTGGTGTTAGGGTTAGGGTTAGACTTAGGGTTAGGTTTAGGGGTTAATAACTTTAGTATAGTGGCGGCGATTTTGGGGGCGGCAGATTAGGGGTTAATAACAGTAATGTAGGTTGCGGCAATGTTAGGGACAGCAGATTAGGGGTTAATAACATTTAACTAGTGTTTGTGATGCAGGAGTACGGCGGTTTAGGGGTTAATATGTTTATTATAGTGGCGGCGATGTTGGGAGCAGCAGATTAGGGGTTAATTTATTTTAGTGTTTGCGATGCGGGAGGGCCTCAGTTTAGGGGTTAATAGGTAGTTTATGGGTGTTAGTGTACTTTTTAGCACTTTAGTTATGAGTTTTATGTTACTGACTTTCAGTTTATGGTATGGATCTTGATGGTATAGGCTGTACCGCTCACTTTTTGGCAGGCAAACTCTTAATACCAGCGCTATAGAAGTCCCATTGAAAAAGGACTTTTTGAAAGCTGCGGTAGTTACGTTGCGTTACGGCCAAAAAAGTGTGCGGGACAGATATACCTGCAAGACTCGTAATACAAGCAGTAGTGAAAAAGCAGCGTTATTAGGCTTTTTCACTCATAACGCAAAACTCGTAATCTAGCCGTTTGTTTGCTGACCATATATATTAATAAGGTGTTACTCATGATTGTTTATGCATACATCTACCAAACATCTTCCTGGCATTATATCCAGAACCTAGTGAGACAATACCTTATAACTTTTAAACAATACAGCCACACCCCCACATTTGTCAGTATTAAAGTAACAAAATGATGGACCCCATAGCCAGTTCTTCCTACAAACAAGAACATCCTTAATACTAGTCAATCTAATATCTTGCAGGAAAAGTGTATCCCTGGGCAAGTCTCTAAAATATAGAAAAGCTTCTTTACGAGCCTGTTCAGGCTTAATACTATATACATCAAATGTTGCCACCGCTAGCACAAGAAGTGGTTGAGTGCTTGCTTGAGTGATTCCTTGCTTTAGATTTCTTACCACTTATAACAGATGAACGTCTCTTGTTTGAAGGCGGTACCATCTACACATCAGAAGGGGGTTGGCTGGCTTGTGTACATTCCACTGTTAAAACAGCTCCGATCCTATATCACAGTACATCTCTTGATTTCCAGTAGATAGTGAATTCACCCCACTGGAATTTTCCTGTGAAGACACTGGTGTAACCAAAAGAAATTCTTGAGAATTATCCAATTCCAACAAAGGGGATGCTTCCAAAGTACTAGTCCCAACGCTACCAGAAGTTACCTCTGCCTCTTCTACTTGGTCACCCCATGATTTGTCAAGGGGCTGGAAACTTTTTTTAAGCTCCAGACTTCAATTTCCAGGCTTTAAATCTATACTCTAGCCATTGGAAACACTTTGCTGCTTAGGAGCTACAATTTCCCCTTTTCTTTGCTGAACTTTCCAGTCAGATTCTTTTTTCTCTTCCTGAGGTTTTATGACTGTGACGGACTCCAGATACCCCAAATGGGTATCTCCGCCAAACAATCCTTCTTTACCTTGTAACCTGTAGCTGTACAGCGGGAAAGTAATTATAGCAAGTAGGCCACCCTAATAACCAGACAAGACCAATATTAACGTTAAACACAAACAGACTTTATTGAGACAAACACACATCTTAAATACACAATTGTCACCTGATAATAGACTTATCGGATCAGATCTTTCAGGGCAAAGTTCAATCAGTGTAACACACAAAAGGGTAACTTGTGGGAAACACAATATTTCAAATAGGAGAGGGGGTTGGCCTTGGCAGCCTGGTATCCATGACAATGACAATAGTAACTGAAGAACTGACATCTTCCTTTCTTTGTCCTAAATCGCAATGTGACATTAGTGTGTCATCTAAATGGAGTGGAATGTTCACCTGCTCCAATGTCTTGCCACATTCATGCTCCACTATGTTACCTTCAAGCTGTACTAAGGCTAGATCAGTAAAGGGATTTTCCTCTTCATGGTTCTGATTATGCCAAGCCTCTGGATGCTTAATATTTGAATGGTGTTGATAGATTCACTTCTTGGATGACCAAATTCCTTACAGTTACTGCATCTAATTTTATCACAGGCTGAAGAAAAATACCGTCTGGTACCACACTTAAAGCAACATTTTGGCTGCCTACGATAATAGCATCTCCCAATCTAAAGGCTATTTGGCAGATGGATTGTTATATTATAATACATTCCAATAATCACCATTATAGATCTTCTTAGGCGCACTAAGGATTTCACATTGGTATTTTAGCCAGAAAATGATATCCTCTACTGGAATGGATTCCTGATCAAAGACAGTGCTTACAGACACAGACGCCAGGCTGGTAATTGGACTTGCCTCAAAGTTCAACCACTCAGGTGTGTCTTTTACAGTGTTATACTGCTGACAGAAGGTCTCCAGATACCTTTTAACAAATTGCGAGCAGATATGATTCATTATAGTGAATCATGTCTGCCCGACATTGATAAATGCCAACAGCATATTTATTAGCATTTCATAAGGAATGCTTGTGCAATGCCACCCCCTGCACACCCGCGGTAATCAGCCGCTAGCAGGGGGTGTCAATCATCCTAATCATATCTGATCGGGATGTCTGCAGTCCGCCACCTCAGAGGTGGTGGACGGGTTAAAGAGCAGCAGTCTTACAACCGCTGCTTCTTAACTCCTGATTCCGGTGAGGCTCGCGCGGAATGAGTAGCATACGCTGCTTAATAAATCGGCCCCAGAGTCTTTAAGATGATATCAAAATGCTCTGAATATGTATCATATAGCAAAGCATAAATAGCATCTGGATTAAATCCCAGTGATTTCTTAATAAGACCCACATACTCCAGACCTCTGTCCTCTTTATGATTGCCACAATAGGTTAATCTGACAAGAATCCTCCTCTTTAGAGGGTTTTTCCCAGGTAAATTAGGGGAAAAAAACTGTGTGCATCTCTTAAGCTTTATGTCTGGAAGTTGAAGGTCAGTAAAGGAAGCAGCAGCATTTGCATTTTTAAACGTGGTGCAGATGTTTGGGGTACTTTAAATACAGGAGGCATAGGTGATACAACAATGGCAGCAGACTTACTGGAGTTTGCTTTTGCTTTCTGCAATCTTATAAGGCTTTTTGGGACCTGTCTCAGCTCCTGGCAATGCTGTAATTTTAGGCTTTTTAAATCCCATAACTGATCCACATAGTTGTGTGAGAGTCTCCCCTGCTGACTGTTGCAGATCTGTAGCTTCTGGTTTATGCTGCAATAAGTGCTTTGTTTGCTACAAGCTGCAGGAGTTCCTTGCACTGTGCAATTAGTATTGCATGCAGGCGGCATTACATATTGAGAGTTACCTACAGCATTCCCCCCCCCATTACTCAACCATTTAACTTTCCGCAACTCAGAAGCTGATATATGCTGTTTTTTTGCTTTTTCTTGCTCATATACAAGACAAATATTCATTTTCAAATGCCTTTACCTTTTCTTTAGAGGCCAAACTGAAACTGCAGTCTTTCTGTGCTTCACCTCCCCAGCTCCCTGCACTTCCTCATGGGTCAGCAGCCATACTAGGGGCGAGATTACATATATACGGCATATGTTTTAGCGCAACTGCTGATTTGAACAGCCAATAGGATTTCAGTAGCTCTCATCCTATTGGCTGGTTTGAAAATTTCAGCCACTAGGAATGCAAGGTATACCAATATAAAAGGGGTACCTTGCTTTCAATCTTCAGTGTGCGGCGGACGATCGCATGAAGAGGAACTCCACGTCATCGAACACTGCCGCCATCGAAGACCGATCCGCGCCTCAGAAGACCTCTCCGCACTAGAAGGTGGTCCTGCGATGGATGAAGATGGATCTGACTGGATGAAGATTTTTCTCTGTCTGGAAGAAGATGGATGTCTGGACTTCAGGAACGGTGAGTAAATTTTTTGGGTTTAGTGTTAGTTTTTTTTAAATTTTATTTTTTTAGATTAGGGCTTTTTTTGTTTTTTAATAGGCAGCAAAAGAGCTGATTGACCTTTTAAGGGCAATGTCCATACAAATGCCCCTTTAGGGGCAATGGGTAGATTAGATTTGTTTAGAATTTTTTATTTTGGGGGGTTGTTTAGGTGGGTGGAGTTTTTTTACTGTTATGGATTAATTTGTATTTTTTTGTGTGTAAAAGAGCTGATTGCTTCAGGGCATTGCCATACAAAAACATTTTTATAGGGGTATTAGATTAGGTTTTAAAAATATATATATTTTGGATTATTTAGTTTATTATATTTTTTTAATGTAATGTTAAGATTTTTTATTTTAATTTTAAGTTAAGATTTTTTTATTTTAGTATTTTTTTTTTAAATAGTATTTTTTTATTTGATGTAATTGGGGTTAATTTAGGGGGTGTTAGTTTAGGGGCTTAGTGATTAGATTGATACTTTGTGTTGTGGGGGTTGGCGATTTAGGGGTTGATAGTTTAATAGGTAGTTTGCGATGTGTGTGGTTGGTGGGTTAGAAGTTAATAGTGTAATTAGATACTTTGCGTTTTGAATGGGTGGCAGATTAAGAGTTAATAACTTTATTAGGTCTTTTGCGATGTGGGTGGGTGGGTGGCGGATTAGGGGTTAATAGTGTAATTAGATACTTTGCGATATGGGGTATGGCAGATTGGGGGTTAATACATTTATTAGTTAATGCGGTGGGGGGATCGCGGTTTACAGGTACTTATTGCGCAGCATTAGGTGTTTGTTAAAACCTCCAGGAAGTTACGGGGCTCATATAGTCAGCGCAAGGCTTGCTGCGCCTGCCTATGTGTGGCGAGGTTAAAATGGAGTAAAATGTCTCAATTTTCGCCGCGTATATCCTTGTGCTGAATATGTGATACCGACTTGCGACGCCGGTTCTATGTTAGTTTATGGGAGCAAAAATAGCGGCCAATGGGTGAAATATACGTGCCGCTTTTGTATGCGACACTGTATATGTGATCGCAACATCCATCCGGCATTTGCGGGTGACTCTGCATATGTGATTGGGCCCTGAGTCTGTAGTGAGAGCTTAACAGAACACAACCTCACAGGTTAGTTTCACTTTAAATGTAATCAGGTTTTACTAAATCTTTTTTGGAAACGTGCCCTATCTGAATCATTAAAGTTTAATTTGGACTAGAATGTCCCTTTAAGTCACTACATAAAACATGGCACCACCTAGGATCTAGAGCTAAGTTTGCAACATGGGTTCATATAATAATAATTAAAAATAAAATGTTCTAATGTTTTAAACATTTTATAATTAATTTTGTATGTTTAGTTAAAATACAGAAGCCAAAAGTACTATTTTTTTCTAACTGCTAGTTAGTAGATATGGGCATTCAGATAAACAAACTGTCCTTTAACAAACAAAGGAACTATTGCATACAACAGAAAATGTATTTAAGTTGTTCATGTGGTCAAAACCATTACTCTGAAGGTGGGAAAGACTTTTATGTAGGCGGTAAAGGCATTAACCCCTAAGTGTCCACAGCACATTTCCTTTTTCTGACCGTTTGGGACCAAGGCTATTTTTACATTTCTGCAGTGTTTGTAATTAGCTGTAATTTTCCTCTTACTCATTTACTGTACCCACACATATTATATACTGTTTTTCTCGCCATTAAATGGAATTTCGAAAGATACCATTATTTTCATCATATCTTATAATTTACTATAAAAAAATATATAAAATATGATGAAAAACTGGAAAAAAAACATAATTTATGTAAGAACTTACCTGATAAATTAATTTCTTTCATATTGGCAAGAGTCCATGAGCTAGTGACATATGGGATATACAATCCTACCAGGAGGGGCAAAGTTTCCCAAACCTCAAAATGCTTATAAATACACCCCTCAGCACACCCACAATTCAGTTTAACGAATAGCCAAGAAGTGGGGTGATAAAGAAAGGAGTAAAAAGCATCAACAAAGGAATTTGGAAATAATTGTGCTTTATACAAAAAAAATCATAACCACCATAAAAAAGGGGGTGGGCATCATGGACTCTTGCTAATATGAAAAAATGAATTTATCAGGTAAGTTCTTACATAAATTATGTTTTCTTTCATGTAATTGGCAAGAGTCCATGAATGGGATAGCAATACCCAAGATGTGGAACTCCACGCAAGAGTCACTAGAGAGGGAGAGACAAAATAAAAACAGTCATTTCCCTGAAAAAAATTAATCCACAACCCAAATAAAAGTTTATTCTCAAAAAATAAAAGGAAAAACTTAAATCATAAGCAAAAGAATCAAACTGAAACAGCTGCCTGAAGAACTTCCCTACCAAAAACTGCTTCCGAAGAGGCAAATACATCAAAATGGTAGAATTTAGTAAATATATGCAAAGAAGACCAAGTTGCTGCTTTGCAAATCTGATCAACTGACGCTTCAGTCTTAAAAGCCAAAGAAGTGGAAACTGATCTAGTAGAATGAGCTGTAATTCTCGCTTATTTGACCCAACTCCAAATAAGCTTGATGAATCAAAAGCTTCAACCATGATGCCAAAGAAACGACAGAAGCCTTCTGACCTTTCCTGGAACCAGAAAAGATAACAAAGACTAGAAGTCTTCCTGAAATCTTTAGTAGCTTCAACATAATATTTCAGAGCTCTCACCACATCCAAAGAATGTAAAGATCTCTCCAAAGAATTCTTAGGTATTGGACACAAAGAAGGGACAACAATTTCTCTATTAATGTTGTTAGAATTCACAACCTTAGGAATTTAAATGAAGTCAGTAAAACTGCCTTATACTAATGAAAAATCAGAAAAGGAGAGTGAGCAGATAATTCAGAAACTATTCTAGCAGAATAGATGGCCAAAGGGACAACACTTTCCAAGAAAGTAGTTTAATGTCCAAAGAATGCATAAGCTCAAATGGAGGAGCCTGTAAAGCCATCAAAACCAAATTAAGACTCCAAGGAGGAGAGATTGATTTAATGACAGGCTTGATACGAACCAAAACCTGTACAAAACAGTAAATATCAGGAAGTTTAGCAATTTTTCTGTGGAATCAAACAGAAAGAGCAGAGATTTGACCTTTCAAGGAACTTGCAGACAAACCTTTATCCAAACCATCCTGAAGAAACTGTAAAATTCTAGGAATTCTAAAATAATGCCAAGAGAATTTATGAGAAGAACACCATGAAATGTAAGTCTTCCAAACTCGATAATAAATCTTTCTAGATTTACGAGCCTGCAACATAGTATTAATCACTGAGTCAGAGAAACCTCTATGACTAAGCACTAAGCGTTCAATTTCCATACCTTCAAATTTAATGATTTGAGATCCTGATGGAAAAATGGACCTTGAGATAGAAGGTCTGACCTTAATGGAAGTGACCAAGGTTGGCAACTGAACATCCGAACAAGATCTGCATGCCAAAACCTGTGAGACCATGCTGGAGCCACCAGCAGCACAAACAATTGCTCCATGATGATTTTGGAGATCACTCTTGGAAGAAGAACTAGAGGCGGGAAAATATAAGCAGGTTGATAACATCAAGGAAGTGTCAACGCATCAACTGCTTCCGCCTGAGGATCCCTGGACCTGGACAGGTACCTGGGAAGTTTTTTGTTTAGATGAGATGCCATCAGATCTATTTCTGGAAGCCCCCACATCTGAATAATTTAAGAAAACACATCCTGGATGTAAAGTCTAACGACTGAGATAATCCGCTTCCTAATTGTCTATACCTGGGATATGAACCGCAGAAATTAGACTGGAGCTGGATTACGCCCAAACAGGTATCCAAGATACTTCTTTCATAGCTTGAGGACTGTGAGTCCCACCTTGATGATTGGCATATGCCACAGTTGTGATATTATCTGTCTGAAAACAAATGAATGGTTCTCTCTTCAACAGAGGCCAAAACTGAAGAACCCTGAGAATTGCACGGAGTTCCAAAATATTGATTGGTAATCTCGCCTCTTGAGATTTCCAAACCCCTTGTGCTGTCAGAGATCCCCAAACAGCTCCCCAACCTGAAAGACTCGCATCTGTTGTGATCACAGTCCAGGTTGGATGAACGAAAGAGGCCCCTAGAATTATACGATGGTGATCTAACCACCAAGTCAGAGAAAGTCGAACATTGGGATTTAAGGATATTAATTGTGATAACCTTGTATAATCCCTGCACCATTTGTTCAGCATACAAAGCTGGAGAGGTCTAATATGAAAACAAGCAAAGGGGATCGCGTCCGATGCTGCAGTCATGAGACCTAAAACTACCATGCACATAGCTTCTGAAGGGAATGACTGAGACTGAAGGTTCCGACAGGCTGCAACAAATTTCAAACGTCAAAATCATGGACACTGAATCTATCTGGAAACCTAAAAAGGTTACCTTTAAAGAATCAAATAAGTTTTTAGTAAATTGATCCTCCAACCATGTCTTCGAAGAAACAACACTAGTTGATGCATGTGAGATTCTGCAGAACGTAAAGACTGAGCGAGTACCAATATATCGTCCAAATAAGGAAACACCACAATACACCGCTCTCTGATTACAGAGAGTAGGGCACTGAGAACCTTTGAAAAGATTCTTGGAGCTGTCGCTAGGCCAAAAGGAAGAGCAACAAATTGGTAATGCTTGTCTAGAAAAGAGAATCTCAGGAACTGATAGTGATCCGGATGAATCGGAATATGAAGATATGCATCCTGTAAGTCTATTGTGGACATATCATGCCCTTGCTGAACAAAAGGCATAATAGTCCTTATATTCACCATTTTGAAAGTTGGTACTCTTACATATCGATTCAAAATCTTTAGATCCAGTACTGGTCTGAATGAATTTTCTTTCTTTGGGACAATGAATAGATTTGAATAAAACCCCAGACCCTGTTCCTGAAACGGAACTTGCATGATTACCCCTGAAAACTCCAGGTCAGAAACACACTTCAGGAAAGCCTGAGCCTTTACTGGGTTTGCTGGAATGCAAGAGAGAAAAAATCTTCTCACAGGCGGTCTTACTCTGAATCCTATTCTGTATCCCTGAGAGACAATACTCTGAATCCCATGATTTTGGACCGAATTGATCCAAACATCTTTGAAAAATTTTAATCTGCCCCCTACCAGCTGAGCTGGAATGAGGGTCGCACCTTCATTCAGACTTGGGGGCTGGCTTTGATCTCTTAAATGGCTTGGATTTATTCCAATTTGAAGAAGGCTTCCAATTGGAAACAGATTCCTTGGTGGAGGGATTAGGTTTCTGTACCTTATTTTGTCGAAAGGAACGAAAACAGTTAGAAGCTTTAGATTTACCCTTAGGTCTTTTATCCTGAAGCAAAAAAACTCCCTTCCCCCCAGTGACAGTTCAAATTATTGAATCCAACTGAGAACCAAATAATATATTACCTTGGAAAGAAAGAGATAGCAATCTTGACTTAGAAGTCATATCAGCATTCTAAGATTTGAGCCACAAAGCTCTTCTAGCTAAAATAACTAAAGACATATATTTAACATCAATTTTGATGATATCAAAAATGTCATCACAAATTAAATTATTAGCATGTTGAATCAACTTAACAATGCTAGACAAATCATGATCCGATACTTGTTGCGCTAAAGTTTCCAACCAAAAAGTGGAAGCAGCTGCAACATCAGCCAAAGAAATTGCAGGCCTAAGAAGATGACTTGAAAATAACTAAGCCTTCCTTAGATAAAATTCAAGTCCTATCTAAAGGATCTTTAAAATAAGTACTATCTTCCATATGAATAGTAGTACGTTTAGCAAGAGTAGAGATGGCCCCATCAACTTTGGGAATCTTTTCCCAAAACTCGAATCTAACTGCTGACAAAGGATACAATTTTTTAAACCTTGAAGAAGGAATAAAGAAGTACCAGGCCTATTCCATTCTTTAGAAATCATATCAGAAATAGCATCAGGAACTGGAAAAACCTCTGGAATAACCACAGGAGGTTTATAAACAGAATTTAAACGTTTACTAGTTTTAATATCAAGAGGACTAGTTTCCTCCATATCTAATGTAATCAACACTTCTTTTTTTTTTTTAAGTTTTTATTGAGGTACTCCAGTTAGGCTTACAAACAGTATAAACATACAAGAAAACTCTTCATACACTAGATTGACATGTAATATCTAAGGAGAGATGTATAGTCCAACTAAGTTCAATAATGTACAACAAGCCCTCTACACAACTCCCAATGACACAACAGTTATAGATAACAAAGCTAATACATGATGCCTATACATAGGGGAACCTTCCATAACCACTCTGAAAGGTCACTCATGGACCTAGGATAAGGGAACATGTCTGAAAATAGAGAAAGGTATAATGGAATGAAGAGACCAATTTTGGATCTCAGTTTGATGACCTCAGTTTTTATATTTTATTTGTCTGCAATGATAGTGCGCCATACACCATTGTCTGTAAGCTGTATATTTTACAAATTTATATTCCCCAAAAAAACATACAATGGCCGCTCTTGGACCATAACCGATGATAATGATCGATAGGGGGACTTGGAAAAGGGGTATTAGATGATAATTAAACGAGAACTATAGCTGCAACCAAGTAATATGCTTTAAATAACAAACTCTTATCTAGGGGCACTGTAGGGCTAGGCTGTCAGGGAGCACAAAGAGCAAATATTGGTTACTCTGGAGGTCCAAACCCTCTACACTAAATGTGATAGTGGGTAGATAACTTTACTAATTCAGAGCCAAAAGGGCATATTATGCTTGAATAGCTTGCAAACCCCAGTAGCCCATATTAATGGGGGATTGGTATACTTATAAGAGGTAAGACCCACTATGAAATAAATAAATTGTTTGCTATTTGATATGCACGATAGAGCTAAATTAAGGTGAATTACCACATTACAAGAGCTAGGCCAAAAGATCAAACTGACCTTGTTAACTGGGGACTATATTTATATTAGGTTGTTAGGGAACCAATGCTGTATATAGTAAAGTTTAACATGAACTCACATCTGTAGTCAAAGTCCTATGAAAATACAGAGTCTGCCATGCAAAAACATTTGATTAATCCCTTGTACTGACATAAGTAGATAAAGTGAGCATGCCTCTAATGTCTCGGCCGCTGACATTTCGGCATGACAACAATATAACACACATGGATAAAAATTATAACTATAACACGAATACAATAAGACATGTATATAGGGAGACTTGACTATTCTCTGATTTTCTAGCATAATGAGAGCATATGTATGGGCACATCGACTAACTTGCATTTAACATGTAATATGCTCAAAAGTATAAGGCCTAGATTTAGAGTTGGGCGGTAGCCGTCAAAACCAGCGTTTACCGCCCTCTGGTATTGAGTCAGTCATTAAAGGGTCTAACGCTCACTTTTCAGCCGTGACTTTTCCATACCGCAGATCCCCTTACGTCAATTGCGTATCCTATCTTTTCAATGGGATCTTTCTAACTCCGGTATTTAGAGTCGTGGCTGAAGTGAGCGTTAGAAATCTAACGACAAAACTCCAGCCGCAGAAAAAAGTCAGTAGTTAAGAGCTTTCTGGACTAACGCCGGTTTATAAAGCTCTTAATGTGCTCCAAAGTACACTAACACCTATAAACTACCTATGTACCCCTAAACCAAGGTCCCCCCACATCGCCGCCACTCGATTAAATTTTATTAACCCCTAATCTGCCGACCGCCACCTACGTTATACTTATGTACCCCTAATCTGCTGCCCCTAACACCGCCGACCCCTATATTATATTTATTAACCCCTAACCTGCCCCCCACAACGTCGCAGCCAGCTACCTACAATAATTAACCCCTAATCTGCCGACCGCAAAGCTCCGCTACCTACGTTATCCTTATGTACCCCTAATCTGCTGCCCCTAACACCGCCGACCCCTATATTATATTTATTAACCCCTAATCTGCCCCCCTCAACGTCGCCTCCACCTGCCTACACTTATTAACCCCTAATCTGCCGAGCGGACCGCACCGCTATTATAATAAAGTTATTAACCCCTAATCCGCCTCACTCCTGCCTCAATAACCCTATAATAAATAGTATTAACCCCTAATCTGCCCTCCCTAACATCGCCGACACCTAACTTCAAACATTAACCCCTAATCTGCCGACTGGAGCTCACCGCTATTCTAATAAATGTATTAACCCCTAAAGCTAAGTCTAACCCTAACACTAACACCCCCCTAAATTAAATATAATTTAAATCTAACGAAATAAATTAACTCTTATTAAATAAATTATTCCTATTTAAATCTAAATACTTACCTGTAAAATAAATCCTAATATATCTACAATATAAATTATAATTATATTATAGCTATTTTAGGATTTATATTTATTTTACAGGTAACTTTGTATTTATTTTAACCAGGTACAATAGCTATTAAATAGTTAATAACTATTTAATAGCTAAAATAGTTAAAATAATTACAAATTTACCTGTAAAATAAATCCTAACCTAAGTTACAATTAAACCTAACACTACACTATCAATAAATAAATTAATTAAAATACCTACAATTACCTACAATTAAACCTAACACTACACTATCAATAAATGAATTAAATACAATACCTACAAATAACTACAATTAAATAAACTAACTAAAGTACAAAAAATAAAAAAGAACTAAGTTACAAAAAATAAAAAAATATTTACAAACATTAGAAAAATATTACAACAATTTTAAACTAATTACACCTACTCTAAGCCCCCTAATAAAATAACAAAGCCCCCCAAAATAAAAAAAATGCCCTACCCTATTCTAAATTACAAAAGTTCAAAGCTCTTTTACCTTACCAGCCCTGAACAGGGCCCTTTGCGGGGCATGCCCCAAGAAATTCAGCTCTTTTGCCTGTAAAAAAACACATACAATACCCCCCCAACATTACAACCCACCACCCACATACCCCTAAACTAACCCAAACCCCCCTTAAATAAACCTAACACTAAGCCCCTGAAGATCTTCCTACCTTATCTTCACCTCACCGGGTATCACCGATCGGTCCTGGCTCCAAAATCTTCATCCAACCCAAGCAGGGGCTGCCGATCCATAATCCTGCGGCTGAAGAGGTCCAGAAGAGGCTCCAAAGTCTTCATCCTATCCGGGAAGAAGAGGCGATCCAGATCGGCAACCATCTTGATCCAAGCGGCATCTTCTATCTTCATCCGATGAGGAACGGCTCCATCGTGAAGACCTCCAGCGCGGACCAATCTTCTTCCGACGACGTCCAACTGAAGAATGACGGTTCCTTTAAGGGACGTCATCCAAGATGGCGTCCCTCGAATTCCGATTGGCTGATAGGATTCTATCAGCCAATCGGAATTAAGGTAGGAAAATTCTGATTGGCTGATGGAATCAGCCAATCAGAATCAAGTTCAATCCGATTGGCTGATCCAATCAGCCAATCAGATTGAGCACGCATTCTATTGGCTGTTCAGATCAGATTTGAAGCTGGCCGCGTCCGTAAGCACCGCTGGTATCGAGATTTGAAGTTGCGTTAAATATGCTCTACGCTCCTTTTTTGGAGCCTAACGCAGCCATTCTGTGAACTCTAAATACCAGCGGTATTTAAAAGGTGCGGCCAGAAAAAAGCACGCGTAGCTAACGCACCCCTTTGGCCGCAAAACTCTAAATCTAGGCGTAAGTGAATTAAGACACGTGCCTATCTTTCTCTTTACACTAAGTATAAACATTGTCTAGTATGATAGCTGCAGACGTTAGACACAAAAGAATAAAAAATAAATTATACATACAGTTTACATATTCAGCTAAAAGAAATGCTGCAATGCCCAAACATATATCGTTCCCAAACCTCAAGCAGTAGTGCCTTCATTAGAGTTCTTATATGTTAGGTTTGGACAAGTATTACACACCTATCTATATGGTAATGAGTTCTCATAATGGAGATAGCAATGAAAAAGAGCAGTCCCAGTAGTTATCTATAAGCAACTTAAGAATCATTAAAAGAGTTCACTTTCACAAACTCCCATAACTCTGTTTGCTGAACCGGTATTCAAACTTCAGCCTATGCCGGAACACCAAGTGAAGTGAGAGCCATCAATGAGATTTTCCGTAGAGATGCAAAAATGCAAATGCAGCCACATCAAAGCAAACAGGTGATGATCTTCGTGGTAGAGGAGCATAACCAAACTCATCACGGCTAGAGAAAGGCATATAGTATGCAGTAAAGGGATCATGTCAATGCGGTCTTGTTTCTGCATTAGAATCGCTTGCGGGTGGCGCAATATTTTCTCCCCGGTCAGCAGCCCTTCAAATCGAAGCCCAGTTAGAGTGACTGCAAGGCCCTGAGGAGATGTTAGGGTTTGTCAGGATGAGCGCTGCCCTATTCTCTGAGCTAAGCTGCATTGTGGCTTCCGTGTTTCCAGGCTCGCTGTCTCCTATTAGCATACTAGAGGTAGTAGGGTGTAAACGCTGGTGCCTTAAAGTGTTAACCCGCTCTCTTTCCAACGTGCAAAGTTCAGGTCGGGTGGGTTTGCAAACTAAGTTAATGCCACTGTTGTCAAATGCCGTGAGGAACTCAGCTTCCAAAGCGTCATGGTGGCTCTGAAGTAAACTGCGCAGCTCCCCTAGAAAACTTGACGGAATCTCCATATTGGGTATGCAGTGGTATACATTAGGTAAGGGTGAGGCAGGCAATGTTTCTCGAAGTGCTTGTAGCATCTTGCTGAGGTGAAGGGTTGCGGTTTCTTGACAAGGTATGTTAAGAGAATTTCTTAGATGAAGTGCTCGTAGCACTGCTTAACGACAGGACAGGCGTTCCGCCGGGGGGTGTAATGAAGGCCTAGATCTTATAGCGGCTCCGGGCGCCAATGCCAGCAGCAAATCTCTTGAATTTAGGTACCTTAGATACGGCTTCTGATGTATAGCTTAGCTCTCTGAAAGTTTGGTGCAGATCAGTTAAGTAGAAGGTAGATTTACCAAATTTGTATAGAAAAGCTGTAGCAGCATGTGGCAATGCGACCATTCATGGCAGCTACCCGGAAGTTCCCCCCATCAACACTTCTTTTAACAAAGAATGAATATACTCCATTTTAAATAAATAAGAGGATTTGTCAGTGTCAATATCTGAGGCAGGATCTTCTGAATCAGATAGATCCTCATCAGAGAAGGATAAATCAGTATGTTGACGGTCATTTGAAATTTCATCAACTCTATGAGAAGTTTTAAAAGACCTTTTACATTTATTAGAAGGTGGAATGGCAGACAAAGCCTTCTGAATAGAATCAGAAATAGATTCTTTTAAATTTACAGGTATATCTTGTGCATTAGATGTTGAGGGAACAGCAACAGGTAATGAACTATTACTGATGGATACATTTTCTGCATGTAAAAGTCTATCATGACAACTTTTACAAACCACAGCTGGAGGTATAATCTCCACAAGTTTACAACAAATGCCTTTAGCTTTGGTAGAACTGTTGTCAGGCAGCAGGGTTTCAACAGTGATTTCTGAGACAGGATCAGATTAAGACATCTTGCAAATGTAAGAGAAAAAAACAGCATATAAAGCAAAATTATCAATTTCCTTATATGGCAATTTCAGGAATGGGAAAAAATGCATAGCCCTCTGACATAGAAAAAAAGGCAAGAGGCATATAGGAATGGGGTCTTAAATAATAAAAATATTTTGGCGCCAAGTATGACGCACCACAAACAGAATGTTTTGGCGCCAAAGACGTCCGGAAACGACACATTTGCGTCATAGATGATGCAACCTTGTGAAGGACTCTGCGTCAACTAAGACGCCGGAAATGACGAATTTGCGTCAACGAACGTAACTTCGCGCCAAGAATGATGCAATAAACTTTTACATTTTGCGTCCTCGCGAGCCTAATTCTGCCCACGAATTTAAAAGACAGTCAATTTGAAAAAGAGACTATACCCCAGGTAAGAAATACATTTTCATAAAAAAGCATTTCCCAGATATGAAACTAACAGTCTGCAAAAAGGAAATATACTGAAAACCTGAATCATGGCAAATATAAGTAAAATACATATATTTAGAACTTTATATAAATACATAAAGTGCCAAACCATAGCTGAGAGTGTCTTAAGTAATGAAAACATACTTACCAAAAGACAACCATCCACATATAGCAGATAGCCAAACCAATACTGAAACGGTTATCAGTAGAGGTAATGAAATATGAGAGTATATTGTTGATCTGAAAAAGGAGGTCGGAGATGAATCTCTACGACCGATAACAGAGAACCTTTGAAATAGATCCCCGTGAGGAAAACCATTGCATTCAATAGGTGATAGTCCTTCACATCCCTCTGACATTCACTGTACTCTGAGAGGAATCGGGCTTAAAAAATGCTGAGAAGCGCATATCAACGTAGAAATCTTAGCACAAACTTACTTCACCACCTCCATAGGAGGCAAAGTTTGTAAAACTGAATTGTGGGTGTGGTGAGGGGTGTATTTATAGGCATTTTGAGGTTTGGGAAACTTTGCCCCTCCTGGTAGGATTGTATATCCCATACGTCACTAGCTCATGGACTCTTGCCAATTACATGAAAGAAACACACTTTTTCTAACTTTCATCCCCAAAATCTGTTACACATCTACAACCACCAAAACCACCCATGCTAAATAATTTCATAATTTTGTCCTGAGTTTAGAAATACCCAATGTTTACATGTTCTTTGTTTTTTTTTTACAAGTTATAGGGCAATAAGTACAAGTATCACTTTGCTATTTCCAAACTATTTGTTTTTTCAAAATTAGCGATAGTTACATTGGAACACTGATATCTGTCAGGAATCCCTCAATATCCCTTGACATATATATATTTTTTTTAGTGGACAACCCAAAGTATTGATCTAGGCCCATTTTGGTATATTTCATGCCAATTATGACACACATGGTTGTAAATGTTTCTCTGGGATCCACTTTGTTGAGAAATAGCAGACATTTATGGCTGTGGCATTACTTTTTGGTAATTAGAAGACCGCTAAATGCCGCTGCGCACTACACTTGTATTAGGCCCAACAGTGAAGGGGTTAATTAGGTAGCTTGTAGGGTTAATTTTAGTGTAGTGTAGTAGACAACCCAAAGTATTGATCTAGGACTATTTTGATATATTTTATGCCACCATTTCACTGCCAAATTTGATCAAATATAAAAAAATCATTAACTTTTTCACTAACTTTGGGTTTCTCACAGGGCCTGTGCACCAGTTTTTTTTTTAAACAAAGCATCTTCTCAGAGAGGCAGTAGTAGTTTGCATGACACACATTACGTTTTCAAAAGCAATATACACCACTGCCAGTTATCTGAGAAGGTGTAATATTTGAATACTAGTATACGGGGCTTCACAGAATATGTGCATATGCTGCAGAAAAACAGTAATAACATTTAATAGAAGAGTGTTTGCTAATGGAAGTATATTGCAAAAATGCTTATATTTTACATTTCAATTTTGACCTTTCTATCCCTTTAAAGGGACATGAAACCCCAATTTTATTTATTTTATTCAGATAGAGCATGTGGCTGTACATATATGCATCATTTTATTGGTTCTCCCGCTGTGTTCATTTTGTTCCCAGTAGTGCATTTCTGCTTCTGCAACAAAGAATACCAAGAGAATGAAGCAAATTAGATAATAGTAGTAACATTTTAAAGTAGTAAAAAAAACATTTGAACACACTGAATCATGAAAAAAAAAATTGGTTCATGTCTCTTTAATTTTAAGTTGCTCCTCTGTTGTCTAGAAAATATTTCCCATAGGAAGTAGCAGTCAAACAGATTTTCATTAACAAGCTTGGGGTTGATTAAAATCTATCAACAAGGGGGGCGGAGCCTAGCCACGCAGGGTGATGGCTGCGTAAATTTTGTCTCTCATGCCTCACACCCGATTAATAATTTAACAAAGGGACTACTGTCTTACAAATTAGTCTATACCTGCAGGTACTAACAATTTATGCTACATAGCAGCCACTGAGAGAGGGAATGAACCACCAGTGAAGGGCATCTACTGATTTTTGCGGACCCGACTTTTGCGGCCTACCCCGGAGCACAGAACCATTACATCGCAGTTACTGCACTCCCAGACATCGGTCAAACCTTGAGGAGAGGGAGACTTACCATAGTTGGCTACAGAACAAGACAATGTGCTAGCGGGACATACACCGCATCCAGGCGCACCCAGAAGAAAAGAACGAGTCAGGCCATATCTGGGCCGCATATCACAGTCAGCAGACATCGCAACCTGAGGCAGCAGAACTGAAGTGGTCAGGTCGGAGGTGGGTGCAGAGCAGCCCCCGGAGCAGAGCAGTGGACAGGCAGAACGGGCACAGCAAGACAGGTCGCAGATGACGGCTGGAGCTGTACCACGTGGTCCCTATACCCGGTAAGCACTTACACACCATCAAACCTACAGAGGGTACCGGGCTGGGTCTCAGACCATAGTGCACACAAGATAAGGGACAATCCTAGATGACTGAAGGAACGTTTCTCCCTGGGGGGGCTGCTTGTTGAACCGGAGCCCCATACCAACAACCAGACATCTCTGAGGCCTTTAAATTGAACGGCCATCTTACAACTGAGTCCTAGAAGCCGTGACACAACTGGCTACCTCATAATATAAAAGGGGTGAAATACAGCACCATAGTCCCTACCTAAAAATAAAAGGGAGACCATCTTGGATAGTAAAAGGGGATATTAACAAGCACAAGTTTAATACTGGTGCGCCACTGGCTGATTATCCTTGCTCTCTAGACGCCAGTAATAACATGTCTAACAGGAAAAATAACAAGATAGAGAAAGGGACCAAATCTACAAGTCTAACTAATTACCTTCAAGCTACTGCACCCAGCATAAACATGCCAGAATATAGACCCCCCCAATCACAATACCGCTGACCTGGCCACTACTACCCCTCCGCAACAGAGAGGACCTTAACACTATATCCTCCAAAGAAGATATTAAAGGGACAGTCTAGTATAATTTAAACTTTCATTATTCAGATAGGACTTTTAATTTTTTTTTTTTTTTTCAAAATAATTTTTATTGATATCACACTCAGAGGTACAACAAAAAACCACGATAAAGGTAATTACCTTAATACAACATTCAAAGAACAAATATGAATAAAGTTTACACATAATCCATAGACTACGACTTTCAATCCATTGTAGCTAAATAAAAAAAAAAAAAAAAAATACTCTATAAGTTGGGTCTGAATTTGACCTATCTTTAGTTTGACTCCTTGTACTGATGTATTTTAAGGATCACCTCTATTTATAATCGCCTCTGATCATAACATCGTTTGTATTAACCGACCCACCCTCCCCCCGCGGCCCCCCTCCTCCAAACAGAGAAAAAAAAAGAAGAAAGAAAGAAAAGAGAAAAAAAAAAAAAAAAAAAAAAAAAAAAAAAAAGGGGATCAAGGAATTAAAAGGGTAGGATTAACCTCTGCTCTCTCTCCCTCCCCCATCCCCCACCCCAGTGTTGGGGATCGTATAAGTTGGGATACATTTTTACCATACTCCGAGTAATACCAGTTCCGAATTGCTAAATGGAAAAATCATATAGTCAGTCTCAGTTACAGAAAGGGTCTTAATAAATAGCGACCATTTTAGAAAAAACTTTCTAATATCTCCTTCGTTATTCATGTCCGTGTCCCTCTGTTCTAGTATACACTGTTTTTTTAAACAGTTTTTCACTTCCATGATAGTTGGAGTTACATTCGTTTTCCATCTTTTAAATATTAAATATCTAGCTGCAATTATTGTCATATTGATTAGTTTATGTTGTGGGTGTAGCTTCCCCATGTCTTTCCTTAAGAACACATTATAAGTCAAAGAGAATTCTAATGGAGAGATCTTAAGGGAGTTCTTCAACCAATATTCTAGTTTCATCCAGAATTGACTTACTCTAGGACAGTTCCATATCATATGAACAAGGTCAGCTGCGGGTTTCGAACATTTTGGACATTTATTAAAATCTAAATTTCCGCATCTAAGACCTTTTTCTGGGGTAAAGTATGCCCTATAAAGGAGTTTCACATGAGACTCCCTCCAGGTAGCAGATAGTGTAGTTTGTGCTATTCTAGTAAACGAGCCCTGCACAAGCTGTAGATTAATGTTTCCATCATGTGCTAAGGTGTTCCACTCTGTTGAAAGTTTCTCCAAATTCAATCGGCCCTTAAGGGAGATAAGTAACTGGTAACATGGAGTGATAGACAAGTGTCCCTTTTCCACTATGTTCAACCACCCCTCAAGATTCCCCCAAGACCATGGTCTATTTACTTCCTTCCGTAACTCTTCTACAAAATGTCTAGCCTGTAGGTACGCAAAGAATTCTTTATTAAGCAGATTGAATTCTTGTTTTAATGACTCAAAAGTTTTCACACACTGGTTCTCCTTATCAATGAATTGAATAACCCTACCCAAGCCTAAACTGTGCCATCTTAGGAACACTGCTGAGTGTATACCTGCTAAAAATTGAGGGTTACCTACAAATGAAAGGAACTTTGACACTCTGCAGTCCAGGTCCATGAGTTTACCCATTTTCCACCAGCTCTGTATAGGATTATATATAGTTTTAAACCCTTTCAGCTCTTGAGGTATTGATTTTAATTTACAATGCGTCAAAGCCGTTGGTAGAAATGGGTAACAAATACTATTTTCTAGTTCGTTATTTGTAACATAATCCTTAGACAGGAACCAATCTACTACTATGCGTGCTAAGAAAGCATAGTTATAAAGACGCAGATCTGGGAGTGCAAAGCCCCCATAACTTCGAGGTAGCTGTATCTTAGAGAGAGCAATTCTTGGGACCTTGCCTTGCCAAATAAAGTTTCTCAACAGAGTATTCAGTGTCCGAATATCCTTCCCCTTGAGTATAATTGGAACATTTTGTAGAATGTACAGCAATTTTGGCAATAAAACCATTTTAAATAGGGCTACCCGACCTGAAATAGATAGGGGGAGGTTTTGCCAATTTTTCAATTTCTGCTTGATGTCTAGAAGTATTGGGGGAATATTAAAATCATAGAGATTTTCTATGTTTGAAGGTACTAAGACGCCCAAGTATTTAAATGAGTCAGAGACTGTTTTAAAAGGTATGTTTAAGGACACGTCATTTTTCTTCCTTAACCAGAGAAATTCCGATTTTGAGTTATTTATTTTGTATCCTGAAAAGGATCCAAATTGACTGATAATGGATAATAGTATTGGGAGGTTTTTTTTGATATTAGATAAATATAAGAGAATATCATCGGCATATAAGGCAATTTTAAGCTCCTTTCTTCGAATTTTTATGCCTTCTAACTGGTGTCTAACTGCAATTGCCAGAGGTTCTATTGAGAGATCAAAAAGCAGGGGAGAAAGAGGACATCCCTGGCGTGTTCCCCTCTCCAGCGTGATTTCTGGGAAGAGTATACTATTAACTAACAACCTTGTATGAGGTTTATTATAGAGATTCCTTATAAATTGAGAAAATTTACCTTCAAAACCAAATTTGGACAGAGAGTGCATTATATGATCATAATGTATAGAATCAAATGCTTTTTCAGCATCTATTGAAATAACTGCCATGTCAGGGGTGTCCTCTTCCTCCTCCCGCCCCTGTGAAAAATAATCCACAAGTAACAGAATCTCTCTTATCTTTGCAGATGAGTTGCGGTTGGCGAGAAATCCTGCTTGATCAGTATGAATAATAGAGTTTAATAAAGGTTGTAGCCTATCTGCTAACACAGAGGTTAAGATTTTATAATCTGTGTTCAAGAGAGCTATAGGTCTATAAGAACCTTTCAGACTAGGATCTTTCCCCTGCTTAGGTATTAAGGTTGTATTTGAAGCCGAAAAGGAGGGTGGAATTTGAACCCCGTCAGTATAGATGGCATTATACATTTTGCAAAGGCTCGGTACTATCACTGGGGAGAGAATTTTGTAGAATTCGTTTGGTAACGCATCTGGACCCGGTGTCTTATCCAATGCAAGTTTAAGAATAGCTCTCTCAATTTCAGATTCACGAATAGGGGTATTTAAATTTTCCCTATCTTCTATTGTAATAGTTGGAAGAATCATATTACTCCAAAATTGATCAGATTGACTCTTATCTGATTTTCTTAATGTATAAATGTCTTGGTAATATTTTGTAAAGTTCATCAAGATCTCTTCGGTCGTAGTAAGTGTTTCCCCCTCACTCTGAATTGATTCAATCGTCGTCGAGCCTTTCGCTCCTTTAACTAACTTAGTTAAAAGTTTCCCTGATTTGTTGCCAAATCTATAGAACTTAGCTTGTGTTTTTATATCTTTTTGAGTTGTTTGATGGATAAGGTAAGTATCTCTCTCTTTCTTAGCTCTTGTGTATCTTAACCAATTTACCTGCGTTTTTGCTAACAAATAATGATTGTACGAGTTAGACAATGACCTAAGCATTTCTTTCTCTCTAGCTTTAAGTTTTTTGACTATATTGGAGCTAAATGATATTATTTCCCCTCTTAAAACTGCCTTCGCCGCCTCCCAAAATACCACCGGGCGGTCTAGATACTCAGAATTATGTTCTGCGTATTCTTCAAATTTAAGTTTGAGCCAATTTTTAAATTTTAAATCTTTTGATAAGTAGGTTGGGAAGTAAAAACGCGATTGTCTAGTCCTCACCTCAACTTGTTGAATTTGGAGAGAAATAGGACCATGGTCCGAAAGAGATATCGGTAGAATTTCTGCCTTAACTTTCAATTTAAGCAACCTATCATCGATAAGAAATAAGTCAATTCTGGAGAGTGACTTGTGCGCCTTAGAAAGGCACGTGAAGTCTCTAACATCAGGGTTTTGTAATCTCCATATGTCTTTTACAGCCAAATTCTGAATGATATTTTTAATAATCTTAGTTTCCAATTTATCTTTTTTGTTTTTCCTCTGTTTCGAATCAGCTCTCAGCCTGTCTAAGGGATATTGTGGGGTCATATTGAAATCTCCCCCACAAATCAGGTATCCTTCCTGAAAAAACATTATTTTGGTTTGTAAGGAATCCCAGAATATTGAATCTATCACATTAGGAGCGTAAATATTACACAGTGTGTATGTTATTTTTGCCACTCTGATTTTCAGCATAATAAAACGTCCTTCGGGATCTATTTTAACACTTAAAACTTGCAGACCATTTACCATAATCTTTTTTCCAAGTAAAATAGCCACCCCTCTTTTTCTATCTACACTTGGAGATGCATATACCTCCCTCACCCATGATGATTTTAATTTCAAAACTTCCTCAATTTTCAAGTGTGTTTCCTGAAGGAATGCAATATCGGTGTTTATCTTTCTTAGCTGATTTAATATTGCTTTTCTTTTAATGGGGGATGTCAGGCCTCCAATATTCCACGAAGCAAATTTAATACTATCTAGCTCTTGCATATTTGAAATTTGAGCCTACCAAAATCAGTGGAGTGGGAGGGGGGATGGAGAGAGAGGAGGAAGAAGAGAAAGAAAAAAAAGAAAGAGAGAAGAAAGAAAAAAAAAAAAAAAAAAAAAAAAAAAAAAGGGGGGGGGGGAGAGGGGAGGGAGGGGAGGGACACGAGATTGCCCCATAACCCATACTCTACCATGTTTGGGAACCATTCAACTAAGCAGGGAGATTAAGTTTGGCTAAGAGTTCCCTTGCATCTTTGGGGGATTCAGCAAAATAAAATTCATCCTTGATCCAGACTTTGAGTCTGGCAGGATAGATTAAGGTAGCTCGAATACCTAAATTAATGAGCTTAGTGCAAATTGGCGAGAGCTCCCTTCTCTTTATTGCTGTTTCCGTGGAAAAATCCTGAAACAGGAGAATATTTGAACTCCCCATGACAACAGGCTGGTTTTTACGATAATATTCAAAAATAGTAGTTTTGTCCTGAAAATTTAAAACTTTAACTATAACTGGTCTAGGTCTAGCCTTCCCTGTACTGTCCAGGGGAGATCTGCCTAATCTATGTATTCTTTCAATAACAATTTTAGGGTATGTTTGTGGAATTTTAAGTAACTGTACTAATGTCTCAGAGACAAACTTATTCAGATCTTCATATTGCTTCCCTTCTGGGACCCCTATGATTCTGAAGTTGTTCCTTCTGGAACGGTTTTCTAACTCCTCTAGTTTAGACTGAATTTTCCCCAACTTAGAGTCGGCAGTGTCCAGCTTGGAACTATGTATTGTGCTAAGATCTTCTAGATCCGAGACTCTCTGTTCGACTTCTTGCACCCTGTTTGAGAATTGTTTGAGTTCTTGGGTGAGGGACATAATGTCTTGTTTGATCTCCAATCTCAAGGTCTCGAATTTTGGGGCTAGGGCCTCGGAGATACTATCTACTAAAGCTTGGGTATTTAGTGGCTCAGCTGAGTGTGCATCTATAGGGGTATCAGTTATATTTTTAGCTCTCCTATCTTTCTGTTTATTTGTCATACTTGGAGACAGGGATTTGCCGTGACTATTAAGAAACTTATCCATGTGCTGTGTACTAAAGTGAAGAAAATAGTGATTAATTAATAACTCGTGTGAGGAAAAGGTGAGGGGAGAGAGGGGGGGGGAGAAGAGAAGAAAGAAAAAAAAAAAAAAAAAAAAAAAAAAAGGGGGAAAAAGAAAGGAAAGGGGGGGGAGGAAAGGAGTACGAAAAAATGTGGGTAATCAGTGGGTTGATTGAATAATTAGTGACTAATGTGGGAAAAGGAAAGGGGAGAGAAAAAAAAGGGGAAAAAAAAAAGGGGGGGAACCCCGGGGGGGGGTGAGGGGGGGGGGGGGGGGGAAAGTGAGTGTGCTAAGTGATGTGTTCAGTGATTGAGGTGAGGGAAAAGAAGTTCAAAAAAAGAAAAAAAGAGAAAAAAGGAGGATGTGAAGGGAGACAAAGTGTTAATTAAGTGAATTCAGTTAGGATAGGACTTTTAATTTTAATCAACTTTCCAATTTACTTTTATCATCAAATTTGCTTTTTTCTCTTGGTATTCTTATTATAAACTAAACATAGGTAGGCTCATATGCCAATTTCTAAGCCTTTGAGGGTTGCCTCTTATCGCATGCTTTTTAAATCTCTTTTCAACACAAAGAGACAGAAAGTACACATGGGCCATATAGATAACACTGTGTTCAGGCACAGGGGGTTATTTAAGATTTAGCACAAAACAATGCTAAATTTAAGACAATAGATAATTAACAGTCACAGTCATGTGATCAGGGGGCTGGAAGAAGGTTCCTAGATACAAGGTAATCACAGAGGTAAAAAGTGTATTAATATAACTGTGTTGGTTATGAAAAACTGGGGAATGGGTAATAAAGGGATTATCTATCTTTTAAAACAATAACAATTCTATGGTAGACTGTCCCTTTAATAAATTCCTAGCTGAAATGAGATCACTCTTTGGTGACCTAAAAAAGGGCATCACACAGGTTACACAGCAAGTCCAAATACTGGAAACCAAACATACAGTCCTTCAAAATAGAGTTAAAACCAACTCACAGCACATTCGAGATCATGAAGAGAACTTTCAATCTCTGCTTTCCAGATTGGAGGATCTGGATAATAGGGGGCGGCGGAACAACATCAGGATAAGGGGGGTCCCGGAATCTGTCACCAATGTGTCACTAGAAGGTTACTTACAGGACTTATTCCACACCCTCAAGGGAACCCCAAGTTCCGCAGATATCCCCATTGAAAGGGCCCATAGGGCTCTCAGACCTAGACCGTCACCTAAGGCCCCACCCAAAGACATTATAGTTAAATTCCTTAGCTATAAAGATAAAGATGTAATCACACAAAAGGCAAGAAGCCTTAAGAATGTCACACATGCAGGGATCCCTCTACAAATCTTGTCTGACCTGAGTCAGATCACCCTACATAAGAGAAGAAACCTCAAATTTATTACCACAGAGCTTCAAGCCCACAATATACCATATAAATGGAGTTTTCTAATATGTCTAATAGCATCTAAAAATGGAACACAAGCAATTTACAGAACACCAGACGATCTCCCAGAGTTCTGTAAAGCACTTGAAATTGATATTCAACGGCCTGACTAGATGGGTGCACCACAACAGGACCCTCAGCCACCATTCAGTGAAGACCTTGCCCAAGCATCAGGCACCTGAAAAACAGCTATTACCTTCAAGTTATGTTCCAGGGACACACCAAGTGGGACTTGATAAGTATTATTTTTCCTTCTTGAGATAAGACATGTATGTGCTGGGCCTGGTCAGAGGTGCTGCGCACTCAGGCACTGGTCGACTGTTATTTAGATTACTTAATATATACTTGAAATGTTTATTTGTTTGAAAAAGTTTACAGGTTGTACATTGCCGGAACTGATAGACACATTTTGGTACCCCTAATGGGAAGGTTCTTTAGCTTACAAGCCACCCCCTGTACAGGACAGAACCCAGGGATAGTATATGGTGAATGATACTTTTTACCAACTGAGAGCATCGCTCCGAGAAGGGCTATGGGGCCATATTAAACAGGTCATCCCCACTTTCTCAGGGGGAGACCTTATAAGTATTACCTATTTCCCTTGGGGCTAGCATGCAAGTAGTTAATTTGATGTGGGGACCCATGCATATGGGCACCTGCCGACTGTTATTTAAGTTCATTAATGTATATTAGAACTGTTTACTTGTTAAATTTTCATGGTTATGCACTGTGGGAACTGTCGGGCTCATGTTGAACCCCCTAGAGGGAGGGGCCCTTGATGTACAAAATACATACTGCACAGGTTAGCATTTAGGGATAGTACATGATTAATGACAGCCCCTACTGAATGCGGGCTCTACCTCACTGAGGGTTTTAGGATAGTACTAAACATACCACCTATCCTCATTGTAGTAACACTAGCATTGAGCCTTGACGAACACCTAGAAATCTTGGAAGAAGTTGATTTTTTTTAATTTGCACCTTAAAACATAAAATGTATTCGTATCATAGATAAACGTAATTAACATGTAGACTTCCCTTGGTTCACAAGTTGTATGAGTTGTAGAAGAATGTTACCCCTAAGGACCCCCATTTCCTAAATGCATCTGTGAGTTGCTGCAGGATTACTGTAACTACCCTGGAAAGGGAGCACAAGTTTTTTGCACCTCCCTCTCTTACAGGTAAAAGAGCCCTACACCATTGCGCAAACCTAAGGTAGTATGACCCCCCCCCAAACTCTAAGTTTTTATATTCTCATCTAATCGGGAGTGGGGATACTGACCCCATGCTTACTTCACATTTCTTTTATTTTCTCTTTCCTCATTGCAACCGGGAAAGATTGAATAAGCACACTATATCTGCTTTAGTTATTTCCAACACTGTTGGGATATCTCTCACTTTGTAACTGACTCTTGTCTTCCTTGACTAATCTATTTTCTCTTTTACTCTTTTCCTTCTCCCCCCACCTACCTTTTTTTATCTCCCCCGCCCTCCTTAAACTCCCCTCTTCCCCCACTCTTCCCTCCCCTTTGGCGTATATCTTCTGAGCATAATGGAGCGCCAAAATAAACATAACCTGACATTAAATGTAAAAGGTTTTAACACACCATAGAAGAGAACCCATTTGACACGAGATGCAGCCAGATTACACTGCAACATAATATATTTACAGGAAACCCACTTTAATAGAGGCAGGGAACCGAGATGACCAAACACCAGATTCCCAACAGCTTTTTTTGCATCCGGCCCTACAAAAAAAAAAATGGGGTAGGAATTCTCATAAAACATTCATTACCATTTACCTTGATGCAGAAGGAGAGGGACCCGGAGGGTCGATATGGTGATAGTGGTGGGCACCTTACATAATAGACCGGTTACATTAGTTAATGTTTACTTTCCTAATCAGCACCAACACAAATTTATGATGGTGTTTACAAATAAAATACTCAAATTGCAAAAGGGAGCCCTGATCCTTGCAGGTGATTTTAATTTACCTCTGGACCCCCAGCTTGACACTTCTAGAAGAATAGCATCCACCCCAAAAGAATTATTAAACAATGCAATGCCAGGCTGGAGGAACTGGCCATCCACGACACTTGGAGAAAAACATACCCCACGAGACGGGACTATACCTTCTTTATCCATCCCCATGACTTGTATACCAGAATTGCTTATATATTTACTGACCAAACAACACTGGCCTCAGTCATGAACACACAAATCCTTCCCATGACGTGGTCTGACCATGCCCCAGTACTATATAAATTTAGAGGGCCTGCCATACCAGATCACCACTTCATTTGGAGGTTTGATGACTTTATGCTAAATAACCAACTGATCAGGGGGAAAATAGAAACCATGCTTACTGACTATTTTACTCTAAATGATATAGAGGAGACTCCTAAACACGTAATTTGGGAGGCACATAAGTGCGTACTACGGGGTGAACTTATTAAACAAAAGGCCCTATTGGCTAAACAAACCAGGACCAAATTTACTTTACTCTTAACCAACATACGTGACTTAGAGATCAGGCAAAAAACTCTGTCGCATTTCTCAATTAACGTACAGCTTAAACAGGCTAGAAAAGAAATTCAAGACTTACACACAATAGAATACCAAAAAATGGCATTAAAGAATCAACAGAAATTTTATGAATTTGGGGATAAGCCTTGAAAATTACTGGTGAGGGCCCTCAAAAGGAAACACTTGAAAACACATATCCATATCCATTCCTTAGCTAACACAACTCCACACACTCAAACAGCCCGGCCATTGCTGAAGTATTACGGACATATTACCATGATTTGTATAATTTACAAAACTCCTCCCACCCCTTACCAGACAGAGACGATAGATCGACTTCTCTGGACATAGAATCCTACTTGGACTCTGTCACCCTTCCCTTGTTATCGCAAGCAGATGTGGGAGAATTAGAAGCTCCCATATCTACAGAAGAAGTATTACATACCATTGAAGGTCTACCGGTAGGGAAGAGCACCGGTTCGGATGGCTTTAGCGACAAATACTATAAACTTTATAAATCTATTTTACCCCCACATCTGGCTTCCCTGTTCAATAAGCTGGATAGCTCCCAGGGTTTTCCCCCTTCCATGTTGACAGCCCATAACACGACCATCCCAAAGCTGGGAAAACCAGCAAATCGACCAGAAAATTTCCAACCAATTTCCCTTCTCAATGTCGACATAAAGATCTTTGCCAAAATCCTCTCCAATAGGTTGAATAAATACTTACCCAACTTAATTTCACTTGACCAGGTGGGATTTGTTCCTGGCCGAGAGGCCAGGGACAATACCATAAAAGCTACCCTGCTCGGGAATTTTGCACGTTAATAAAATTCTGTTGATCATGGTCTCTACAGATACCGAGAAGGCTTTCAACAGGATCAGCTGGAAGTTCCTGAAGGCGGTCCTGTCAAAGATGAGATTTGGGCAACTTTTTACGCAGAGGATATTCTCTCTTTACACGGACCCCTCGGCACAGGTCAAAGTCAATAATATACTCTCCAGCCCCTTTAGTATATCAAACTGCACCAGACAGGGATTTCCGTTATCACCACTGTTGTTTGCCCTGGTCATTGAGGTTCTAGCACAGAAAATTAGGGATAATGTGAAGATTACGGGATTAAGGATGGGCGATCAGGAGCATAAACTATCGATGTATGCAGATAACGTTCTGCTCTCTTTAACAAACCCACTAGTTTCACTCCCAGAGGCCCTGAGGGAATTTGAGGAGTATGGCAGGTTTTCAAACTTTTATTTAAATAAAGCTAAATCGAAAATCTTAAATGTCAACCTCCCTCAAACAGAATTTAGCAAACTTTCCTCCATATGTCCCTTATGCATACAAACCCGCACCCTTAAGTATCTAGGGATTCACCTCACTCCAACTACAGAAACACTCTATGAGGCCAATTACACAAACTTGCTCACTGCGATCACGCGGGACCTCTCCTCCTGGAAAAATAAGCCAGTCTCTTGGCTCGGGAGAATCGGTATTGTAAAAATGAATATCTTACCCCGCTTATTGTATTACCTTCAAACTCTTCCAGTCCCTTAACCCACACATTACCTACATAAATTACAAAATGTGATGGAGGAGTTCATCTGGAGGGGGTAAAACCGTGACTAGCAAAGCAAACTCTCTACCTAACAAAAGAAAGGAATGGGCTGGGTGTCCCTAACTTATTAGCTTGCCGGAAGGCCATAAACCTTCAGTACCAGGTAGAGTGGTGTCGTAATTCCAAAGATAAGACATGGGTTCAGATTGGTGGAGCAATTCTAGGGGTGAAGAATCTGGGTACCTTGAGTTGGATATCCGCTAGATCCAGGCCTAAAATTCTAGTTAGCTATCCTTTTTTCAAGGAACTTTTTACGAGGTGGGATAGAACCCTAGTCGAGCACCCTTACATCTCCTCAAACCCTTCACCACTTATACCCTTTGTAGACAATTTAGACATACCTTTCACAGGTACACAGCAAATAACGGTAGATAAGTCACAGATAGCACAGGTGACCTTTCATCGACTATTAACAGGCAAAAAGCTCAGGAACAGGGCAGACTTGGAGCATACCAGACTTGGGCTCTCCTTGTACTTTCATATAAAGCTCCAACACTAGTTAACGACACATAAAAGACTAGACATCATAACCAGGCAACCGACTATATTAGAATCCCTATGTTTACTACCCAACACACCAAAACACATGATTTCCATGGCTTATCTACTGATTCTCTCACACAAAGAGACACCTCTGCCTAGCTATGTAAGACAGTGGAACCGGGAGATTACACCGCCCCCCATCTGACAAAGAAGGGCATAAAATACTGAACGCCCATACAAAAGCCTTGGTTTCAGCAAGGGTGCTGGAGTCTAACTATAAATATCTGTCCCAATGGTATCTCACACCTGACAGAATAAAGAAAATATACAAGCAAACCGATGGGAATTGTTGGCGAGGATGTAGGGAATGTGGTACTTTCTTTCACATCTGGTGGGAGTGCAGACTTATTAGGCCTTTTTGGCAATCAATCTTAAATATCATGGAAACTAAACTCAACGTTTCCTTAAATAGATCACCCGGTCTCCTCCTATTTCATGGCCTCCCTAAACTAAAAGACAAACCGACAAAACAGCTCTTCTTCATAATGCTTAACAGTGCCAAGTCCCTTATCCCCAAGAGGTGGAGGAGGGTTGAGGTTCCATCAGTAATAGAATGGACGACTCAGGTAGACAGGCATCTACAATTGGAAAGGTTTAGATACATGAGAGATGACAAAATCAAATCCCATGTGACATAGAGACTGGACATAAGTCTCGATTTGGATTGCCATATATGCCACCACTGTGAATGATGTACCTGAATCCTATGTAATGAACACTAAAAAAATTGTCAGCAATTTGTTCTCAAAATGTTTTCCACTTAAACTGGTCATCGAGCTTCTTGGTGATCACAATGCAAAATCAACTAATAAAATAGCCAATTCACATCTTTTAAAGAGACAGTCTATTTGAAACTGTTTATTGTTTAAAAGGATAGATAATCCTTTTTTTTACCCATTCCCCAGTTTTTAATAACCAACACTATTATATTAATAGACTTTTTACTTCTGTGATTCCTTTGTATCTAAGCATTTGCAGACTGCCCCCTTATTTCAGTTATTTTGACAGACTTGCATTTTATCCAATCAGTGCTGAATCATAAATAACTCCACAGGAGTGAGCACAATGTTATTAATGTCACACATGAACTAGCACCGTCTAACTGTGAAAAACTGTCATAATGAACAAAGATAAGAACCGGCCTTCAAGGGCTTAGAAATTAGCATATGGGCCTACCTAGGTTTAGCTTTCAACAAAGATTACCAAGAGAACAAAGCAAATTTGTTCAAAGTAAATTGGAAATTTGTTTAAAATGGCATGCCCTATCTGAATCATGAAAGTTTAATTTTGTCCTTGTAAGGTTACAGTAAAGGTCTATTCAAGTAACCCCTTTGTTCACTGTGCATTAACCTATTGTAATCCAAATCCATCCTCATCACTGATTAACCATATTTATGCTACAGGGAGTGCAGAATTATTAGGCAAATGAGTATTTTGACCACATCATCCTCTTTATGCATGTTGTCTTACTCCAAGCTGTATAGGCTCGAAAGCCTACTACCAATTAAGCATATTAGGTGATGTGCATCTCTGTAATGAGAAGGGGTGTGGTCTAATGACATCAACACCCTATATCAGGTGTGCATAATTATTAGGCAACTTCCTTTCCTTTGGCAAAATGGGTCAAAAGAAGGACTTGACAGGCTCAGAAAAGTCAAAAATAGTGAGATATCTTGCAGAGGGATGCAGCACTCTTAAAATTGCAAAGCTTCTGAAGCGTGATCATCGAACAATCAAGCGTTTCATTCAAAATAGTCAACAGGGTCGCAAGAAGCGTGTGGAAAAACCAAGGCGAAAAATAACTGCCCATGACCTGAGAAAAGTCAAGCGTGCAGCTGCCAAGATGCCACTTGCCACCAGTTTGGCCATATTTCAGAGCTGCAACATCACTGGAGTGCCCAAAAGCACAAGGTGTGCAATACTCAGAGACATGGCCAAGGTAAGAAAGGCTGAAAGACGACCACCACTGAACAAGACACACAAGCTGAAACGTCAAGACTGGGCCAAGAAATATCTCAAGACTGATTTTTCTAAGGTTTTATGGACTGATGAAATGAGAGTGAGTCTTGATGGGCCAGATGGATGGGCCCGTGGCTGGATTGGTAAAGGGTAGAGAGCTCCAGTCCGACTCAGACGCCAGCAAGGTGGAGGTGGAGTACTGGTTTGGGCTGGTATCATCAAAGATGAGCTTGTGGGGCCTTTTCGGGTTGAGGATGGAGTCAAGCTCAACTCCCAGTCCTACTGCCAGTTTCTGGAAGACACCTTCTTCAAGCAGTGGTACAGGAAGAAGTCTGCATCCTTCAAGAAAAACATGATTTTCATGCAGGACAATGCTTCATCACACGCGTCCAAGTACTCCACAGCGTGGCTGGCAAGAAAGGGTATAAAAGAAGAAAATCTAATGACATGGCCTCCTTGTTCACCTGATCTGAACCCCATTGAGAACCTGTGGTCCATCATCAAATGTGAGATTTACAAGGAGGGAAAACAGTACACCTCTCTGAACAGTGTCTGGGAGGCTGTGGTTGCTGCTGCACGCAATGTTGATGGTGAACAGATCAAAACACTGACAGAATCCATGGATGGCAGGCTTTTGAGTGTCCTTGCAAAGAAAGGTGGCTATATTGGTCACTGATTTGTTTTTGTTTTGTTTTTGAATGTCAGAAATGTATATTTGTGAATGTTGAGATGTCATATTGGTTTCACTGGTAAAAATAAATAATTGAAATGGGTATATATTTGTTTTTTGTTAAGTTGCCTAATAATTATGCACAGTAATAGTCACTTGCACACACAGATATCCCCCTAAAATAGCTAAAACTAAAAACAAACTAAAAACTACTTCCAAAAATATTCAGCTTTGATATTAATGAGTTTTTTGGGTTCATTGAGAACATGGTTGTTGTTCAATAATAAAATTAATCCTCAAAAATACAACTTGCCTAATAATTCTGCACTCCCTGTATATGTATCTTGGCATGATGGGTATACTTTAATAGTCACATCAGGTTCCCAACATCTACAAATGGTGTGTTATTATTTTTTTGATATGTGATGCTAAGTCACACTCTTACTGCTTTGTTTGCAGCCTAATAACCCAGTTTTAAAACAGGATTGCGCAATCATGACTTTAATAGCAACCTATTGGAAGGTGTTTCCATCCTCACTACTGCTAAACCAGCTGAATGCGAACTGTATTTTGGCATGATGGGCAGACTCAGCATCATTTTTCTATCGCTATATTGTTACTATTTAAATTTTTACAAGTATTGTTTTTTACAATATTCTTTTCTATTGTTTGTTAAAGCACCGCCCGTATCTATTTTGGTGCATTCTTAAAACAAGATGGCGACCACTGGTTCCTATTGAAATGACATACTTTTCTTCTATTGGATTTTAAAAGTACTGAAGCTGTAAAGAGTGAAACTGCTCCCCTGCAACATCTGCCTAGGAGTCCTTCAAACAAGATTTCTTTTAACGAAAGTCCAAAGACAGTAACGATAGTGCATTTCAAAGTGCTTGCGCCTACATTATAGAACTCATGGTCACAAAGGCGCATTTCAAATTCCAAGTTCTATAATGTAGACCCAAGCACTTTGAAATGCACTGTCGTTACTGTCAATTTACTTAGTGTGCATGAAACCGCGTCCCCTATAAAACCCACGAAGGTCACAAAGGTGCATATAGATTATAATTTTAAATTAGTGTTTAAAAAAATTATATAATGTTATTATTCCCCTTCATACAAAGCTATTCCAGATCTAGAATGTTTTATATAGGAACAAATAAAACCACCACTGTATCTGGATTTAAATCATTTAGTAGAATTGTGAAGTAATTGAAATGTCATCATCAACCAACTTGTGTTAAATGGAAATTCCTGCACAAATTATTCTGTTTTTGTTTAGCCCAGACTAGCTTGTAAAGCAATATTACAATCTTGTCTTGAAATTTCATAGGCCTAGATTTAGAGTTTGGCGGTAGCCGTGAAAACCAGCGTTAGAGGCTCCTAACGCTGGTTTTAGGCTACCACCGGTATTTGGAGTCAGTCAGGAAAGGGTCTAACGCTCACTTTCCAGCGGCGACTTTTCCATACCGCAGATCCCCTTACATCAATTGCGTATCCTATCTTTTCAATGGGATCTTTCTAACTCCGGTATTTAGAGTCGTGGCTGAAGTGAGCGTTAGAAATCTAACGACAAAACTCCAGCCGCAGAAAAAAGTCAGTAGTTAAGAGCTTTCTTGGCTAACGCCGGTTTATAAAGCTCTTAACTACTGTGCTCTAAAGTACACTAACACCCATAAACTACCTATGTACCCCTAAACCGAGGTCCCCCCACATCGCCGCCACTCGATAAAAATTTTTTAACCCCTAATCTGCCAACCGCCACCTACGTTATACTTATGTACCCCTAATCTGCTGCCCCTAACACCGCCGACCCCTATATTATATTTATTAACCCCTAACCTGCCCCCACAACGTCGCCGCCAGCTACCTACAATAATTAACCCCTAATCTGCCGACCGCAAAGCGCCGCCACCTACATTATAGCTATGTACCCCTAATCTGCTGCCCCTAACACCGCCGACCCCTATATTATATTTATTAACCCCTAATCTGCCCCCCTCAAAGTTGCCTCCACCTGCCTACACTTATTAACCCCTAATCTGCCGAGCGGATCTCACCGCTACTATAATAAAGTTATTAACCCCTAATCCGCCTCACTCCCGCCTCAATAACCCTATAATAAATAGTATTAACCCCAAATCTGCCCTCCCTAACATCGCCGACACCTAACTTCAATTATTAACCCCTAATCTGCCGACCTAATCTCGCCGCTACTGTAATAAATGTATTAACCCCTAAAGCTAAGTCTAACCCTAACACTAACACCCCCCTAAGTTAAATATAATTTAAATCTAACGAAATAAATTAACTCTTATTAAATAAATTATTCCTATTTAAAGCTAAATACTTACCTGTAAAATAAACCCTAATATAGCTACAATATAAATTATAATTATATTATAGCTATTTTAGGATTTATATTTATTTTACAGGCAACTTTGTATTTATTTTAACCAGGTACAATAGCTATTAAATAGTTAAGAACTATTTAATAGCTTAAATAGTTAAAATAATTACAAAATTACCTGTAAAATAAATCCTAACCTAAGTTACAATTAAACCTAACACTACACTATCAATAAATAAATTAAATAAAATACCTACAATTACCTACAATTAAACCTAACACTACACTATCAATAAATAAATTAAATACAATTCCTACGAATAAATACAATTAAATAAACTAACTAAAGTGCAAAAAATAAAAAAGAACTAAGTTACAAAAAATAAAAAAATATTTACAAACATTAGAAAAAAATTACAACAATTTTAAACTAATTACACCTACTCTAAGCCCCCTAATAAAATAACAAAGACCCCCAAAATAAAAAAATGCCCTACCCTATTCTAAATTACAAAAGTTCAAAGCTCTTTTACATTACCAGCCCTGAACAGGGCCCTTTGCGGGGCATGCCCCAAAGAATTCAGCTCTTTTGCCTGTAAAAAAAACATACAATACCCCCCCAACATTACAACCCACCACCCACATACCCCTAATCTAACCCAAACCCCCCTTAAATAAACCTAACACTAAGCCCCTGAAGATCTTCCTACCTTGTCTTCACCATGCCAGGTATCACCGATCATTCCAGGCTCTGAAATCTTCATCCAAGCCCAAGCGGGGGCTAGACATCCATCATCCGACGGCTGAAGAAGTCCAGAAGATGGTCCAAAGTCTTCATCCTATCCGGGAAGAAGAGTAGATCCGGACCGGCAACCATCTTCTTCCAAGCGGCATCTTCTATCTACATCCGATGAGGACCGGCTCCATCTTGAAGACCTCCACCGCGGACCCATCTTCTTCTTCCGACGACTTCCCGACGAATGACGGTTCCTTTAAGGGACATCATCCGAGATGGCGTCCCTCGAATTCTGATTGGCTGATAGGATTCTATTGGCTGATCGGAACAGCCAATAATAGAATGCGAGCTCAATCTGATTGGCTGATTGAATCAGCCAATTGGATTGAACTTGATTCTAATTGGCTGATTCCATCAGCCAATCAGAATTTTCCTACCTTAATTCCGATTGGCTGATAGAATCCTATCAGCCAATCGGAATTCGAGGGACGCCATCTTGGATGACGTCCCTTAAAGGAACTGTCATTCGTCGGGAAGTCGTCGGAGAAGGATGGATCCGTGATGGAGGTCTTGAAGATCAGCCGGTCGTCATCGGATTGAAGAACATAGCAGATGCGGCTTGGATGAAGATGTTTGCCGGTCCGGATGTCCTCTTCTGCCCGCTTGGATCAAGACTTCAGCCGGAGGATGGACGTCACTCTTCAGTCCCCCGCTTGGGCTTGGATCAAGACATCGGAGGCTCTTCTGGATCGATCGGTGAACCTGGCATGGTGAAGACAAGGTAGGAAGATCTTCAGGGGCTTAGTGTTAGGTTTATTTAAGGGGGGTTTGGGTTAGATTAGGGGTATGTGGGTGGTGGGTTGTAATGTTGGGGGGGGGTATTGTATGGTTTTTTTTTACAGGCAAAAGAGCTGAATTCTTTGGGGCATGCCCCGCAAAGGGCCCTGTTCAGGGCTGGTAAGGTAAAAGAGCTTTGAACTTTTGTAATTTAGAATAGGGTAGGGCATTTTTTTATTTTGGGGGTCTTTGTTATTTTATTAGGGGGCTTAGAGTAGGTGTAATTAGTTTAAAATTGTTGTAATTTTTTTCTAATGTTTGTAAATATTTTTTTATTTTTTGTAACTTAGTTCTTTTTTATTTTTTGTACTTTAGTTAGTTTATTTAATTGTATTTATTTGTAGGAATTGTATTTAATTTATTTATTGATAGTGTAGTGTTAGGTTTAATTGTAGATAATTGTAGGTATTTTATTTAATTAATTTATTGATAGTGTAGTGTTAGGTTTAATTGTAGCTTAGGTTAGGATTTATTTTACAGGTAATTTTGTAATTATTTTTAACTATTTTAGCTATTAAATAGTTCTTAACTATTTAATAGCTATTGTACCTGGTTAAAATAAATACAAAGTTACCTGTAAAATAAATATTAATCCTAAAATAGCTATAATATAATTATAATTTATATTGTAGCTATATTAGGGTTTATTTTTACAAGTATTTAGCTTTAAATAGGATTAATTTATTTAATAAGAGTTAATTAATTTCGTTAGATTTAAATTATATTTAATTTAGGAGGGTGTTAGTGTTAGGGTTAGACTTAGCGGTGAGCTCCAGTCGGCAGATTAGGGGTTAATGTTTGAAGTTAGGTGTCGGCGATGTTAAGGAGGGCAGATTAGTTGTTAATACTATTTATTATAGGGTTATTGAGGCGGGAGTGAGGCGGATTAGGGGTTAATAAATTTATTATAGTAGCGCTCAGGTCCGGTCGGTAGATTAGGGGTTAATAAGTGTAGTTAGGTGGAGGCGACATTGGGAGCGGCAGATTAGGGGTTAATAAATATAATATAGGGGTCGGCGATGTTAGGGCAGCAGATTAGGGGTACATAGGGATAATGTAGGTGGCAGGGGTGTACGGAGCAGCAGATTAGGGGTTAAAAATAATATGCAGGGGTCAGCGATAACGGGGGCAGCAGATTAGGGGTTAATAAGTGTAAGGTTAGGGGTGTTTAGACTCGGGGTACATGTTAGAGTGTTAGGTGCAGACGTAGGAAGTGTTTCCCCATAGGAAACAATGGGGCTGCGTTAGGAGCTGAACGCAGCTTTTTTGCAGGTGTTAGGTTTTTTTTCAGCTCAAACAGCCCCATTGTTTTCTATGGGGGAATCGTGCATAAGCACGTTTTTTAAGATGGCAGCGTCCGTAAGCAACTCTGGTATTGAGAGTTGCAGTGGCGGTAAATATGCCTGTACGCTCCCTTTTTGGAGCCTAACGCAGCCATTCTGTGAACTCTCAATACCAGAGGTATTTAAAAGGTGCGGCCAGAAAAAAGCCAGCGTTAGCTACGCGGGTCGTTACCGACAAAACTCTAAATCTAGGCCATAGTGTGCAAACATTTGAGCATGTTTTAAAACTTCTAATTGAAAACAACCATTATTGCCAGCCTTTCATAGTTTACTCTTCTTGGGGTCGATCCGATATAAAGCGTCGCCCGCAAAAGCCGGCGACGCCAATATTTGCGCGGATTTGGTATCACATATACGGCGTAACCTAGAAGTTACGCCTGTATATTTCTGCCGTCGCCCGCAGTTTTTTGGGCCATAGGCAGGTATACCAAACCCGCGCAGTTTGGTATCCAATATGCAGCGTAAGGACTTACGTGGCGAAAATGGAGAAAACTTACTCCATTTTCACCTCGCCACAAAAAGCAGCCGTAAGAAGCGTTACGCTGACTATTGGAGCCCCGTAACTCCCTAAACTAACTAGAAAATAAACCTAACACCTAACGCATGCGCAATATCTATCTCCCTGTCAACCGCGATCTGCTAAAATAAACCTAACACCTAACGCATGCGCAATGTCTATCTCCCTGTCAACCGCGATCCCCCCCCCCCCCGAAATCCCTAATAAAGTTATTACCCCCTAAACCGCCGCTCCCGGACCCCGCCGCCATCTACATAAACTAACCCCTACTGTGAGCCTCTAAAACCGCTGCCATCTACCTTATCTATCCCCTAATCTGACCCCTTACACCGCCGCCACCTATATAAAAATTATTAACCCCTAATGTAAGCCCCTTACACCGCCGCCATCTCTATTAAAATGATTAACCCCTAATTTAATCTACCTACCCCGCCGCCAGCTATATTATCTATATTAACCCTAAGTATATTATAGTTAATATAGGTATTACATTATATATATTAACTATATTAACCCTAATTATATTAGGGTTAATATAGTTAATATAGTTACTATAGTATTTATATTAACTATATTAACTCTATCTAACCCTAACTAAATTTATATTAAATTAATCTAATTCATTTATAAACTAAAATATTCCTATTTAAATCTAAATACTTACCTATAAAATAAACCCTAAGATAGCTACAATATAATTAATAATTACATTGTAGCTATGTTAGGGTTAACATTTATTTTACAGGTAAATTGTTAATTATTTTAACTAGGTATAATAGATATTAAATAGTTATTAACTATTTAATATCTACCTAGTTAAAATAATTACCCAATTACCTGTAAAATAAATCCTAACCTAAGTTACAAATACACCTACACTATCAATAAATTTAATAAACTACTAACATCTATCTAAAAATACAATTAAATTAACTAAACTAAATTACAAAAAAAAACAAACACTAAATTACAAAAAATAAAAAAAAGATTACAAGATATTTAAGCTAATTACACCTATTCTAAGCCCCCTAATAAAATAATAAACCCCCCCAAAAAAAAAAATTCCCTGCCCTATTCTAAATTTAACAAATTTCAAAGCTCTTTACCTTACCAGCCCTTAAAAGGGCCTTTTGTGGGGCATGCCCCAAAGAATTCAGCTCTTTTGCATACAACAAATACAATACCCCCCCCCCATTACAACCCACCACCCACATACCCCTATTCTAAACCCACCCAAACCCCCCTTAAAAAAGCCTAACACTACCCCCCTGAAGATCTCCCTACCTTGTCTTCACCACACCGGGCCGAACTCCTGATCCGATCCGGGCGATGTCTTCCTCCAAGCGGCAAAGAAGAATTCTTCCTCCGGCGACGTCTTCCTCCAAGCGGCAAAGAAGAATTCTTCCTCCGGCGACGTCTTCCTCCAAGCGGCAGCAAAGTCTTCATTCTTCCGGCGGCATCTTCAATCTTCTTTCTTCGCTCCGCCGCCGCGGAGCATCCATCCCGGCCGACTGCTGAACTTGGAATGAGGTACCTTTAAATGACGTCATCCAAGATGGCGTCCGCCGAATTCCGATTGGCTGATAGGATTCTATCAGCCAATCGGAATTAAGTTAAAAAAATCTGATTGGCTGATTGAATCAGCCAATCAGATTCAAGTTCAATTCGATTGGCTGATCCAATCAGCCAATCAGATTGAGCTCGCATTCTATTGGCTGATCGGAACAGCCAATAGAATGCGAGCTCAATCTGATTGGCTGATTGGATCAGCCAATCGGATTGAACTTGAATCTGATTGGCTGATTCAATCAGCCAATCAGATTTTTTTAACTTAATTCCGATTGGCTGATAGAATCCTATCAGCCAATCGGAATTTGGCGGACGCCATCTTGGATGACGTCATTTAAAGGTACCTCATTCCAAGTTCAGCAGTCGGCCGGGATGGATGCTCCGCGGCGGCGGAGCGAAGAAAGAAGATTGAAGATGCCGCCGGAAGAATGAAGACTTTGCTGCCGCTTGGAGGAAGACGTCGCCGGAGGAAGAATTCTTCTTTGCCGCTTGGAGGAAGACGTCGCCGGAGGAAGAATTCTTCTTTGCCGCTTGGAGGAAGACATCGCCCGGATCGGATCAGGAGTTCGGCCCGGTGTGGTGAAGACAAGGTAGGGAGATCTTCAGGGGGGTAGTGTTAGGCTTTTTTAAGGGGGGTTTGGGTGGGTTTAGAATAGGGGTATGTGGGTGGTGGGTTGTAATGGGGGGGGGGGGTATTGTATTTGTTGTATGCAAAAGAGCTGAATTCTTTGGGGCATGCCCCACAAAAGGCCCTTTTAAGGGCTGGTAAGGTAAAGAGCTTTGAAATTTGTTAAATTTAGAATAGGGCAGGGAATTTTTTTTATTTTGGGGGTTTATTATTTTATTAGGGGGCTTAGAATAGGTGTAATTAGCTTAAATATCTTGTAATCTTTTTTTTATTTTTTGTAATTTAGTGTTTGTTTTTTTTTGTAATTTAGTTTAGTTAATTTAATTGTATTTTTAGATAGATGTTAGTAGTTTATTAAATTTATTGATAGTGTAGGTGTATTTGTAACTTAGGTTAGGATTTATTTTACAGGTAATTGGGTAATTATTTTAACTAGGTAGATATTAAATAGTTAATAACTATTTAATATCTATTATACCTAGTTAAAATAATTAACAATTTACCTGTAAAATAAATATTAACCCTAACATAGCTACAAAGTAATTATTAATTATATTGTAGCTATCTTAGGGTTTATTTTATAGGTAAGTATTTAGATTTAAATAGGAATATTTTAGTTTATAAATGAATTAGATTAATTTAATATAAATTTAGTTAGGGTTAGATAGAGTTAATATAGTTAATATAAATACTATAGTAACTATATTAACTATATTAACCCTAATATAATTGGGGTTAATATAGTTAATATATATAATGTAATACCTATATTAACTATAATATACTTAGGGTTAATATAGATAACATAGCTGGCGGCGGGGTAGGTAGATTAAATTAGGGGTTAATCATTTTAATAGAGATGGCTGCGGTGTTAGGGGCTCACTTTAGGGGGTTATAGATATAATATAGCTGGCGGCGGGGTACGGGAGCGGCGGTTTAGGGGTTAATAGCTTTTTTATTGTTAGGCTAGTGAGGGGGGATAGCGGATAGAGGGTTAGACAGTGCGGGCTATGTTAGGGAGGCGTGTTAGACAGTGCGGGCTATGTTAGGGAGGCGTGTTAGACAGTGCGGGTGTTTTAAACTTTAGTCAGGTTTTATAGGCGCCGGCAGATTCTAACGTGGCGCAAGTCACTGGCGACGCCAGAAATTTGTACTTACGCAGATTTCTGGACATCGCTGGTTTGTGAGACTTACGGCACGTTAGCATCTGACGGCGACCTATATGGGATGGCTCGAGTTGCGAGCTGAAACTGCGGGCGACGCCGGTTCCCTCGCTTGCGCCGCAAACTGCGATCGATATCGGATCGCGCCCCTTGTTCATTTACAAAATATAGCTATGGAACAAAATCTATTATTTTGTATCTAACTTTCAAAAAGTATCAAAAATCTGGTTATTTCTTTCTATTTTTGCCCATGTAGCAGCCTAATAAATACCTTGGCGTATGACCTTCATTGAAATCACTCTGAAATGAACATTTTAATGAGCTTTGGGATTTGGATAAGCAGTATACAGGAGATTCATCAAGTGGGCTTAAGGATGGTGGATTTTTTATATGATGATGGAATCAGGGCAGGCCAGGTGCAGCTTGTGGAAAAGTATTCATAGGATTTTTTTTGCTGAGACTAATTACAGGGCTGTCAGTAGCTACTGCATTCACTGGCACTAAGGGGGTGGAGGTGCTGTACATAGGGTTGCCACCTCAGCCATGCTTTCCTGGACACTTATGAGTTACACATGTGGCAGGGTGTGCAGGATGGAACATGTATTGTACTGTTCATCAGCACTATTAATGTGATGTCCAGAGGCTCCATACATGTTCTGCCCTGCTTACCCTGCAGCATCTGTAACTCATAAGTGTCCAGGAAAACATGGCTGAGGTGGCAACCCTAGCTGTACATGGGCCCCTGTGTTTTAGTTTCCACCTGGGCCAAACTTTGCTAGTCCTCTCCTGATACCTTCATTACTTATTTGTCTGCTTTTGCTGTTAGATTGTACATCTCTTTAGAGAGGCTCAAGTGTCACAGTCATTTTAACATAGCCTGCAACATTCTGAACAGTGATTGGTTAAATCAGAGCACAAGCTCATTTATATAGGTCCTTAATTGGCCACTGGAAAAGGAGACCAGGAGCATAGATTTCACAAGGCTTTTCAAGAGATGTAATTCTGAATTGCTCTTTTGCAAAATCTTGTAAACTGTGCTAATAAGAGACAGTTAAATTATTTTAACAATAGTTGTGTGATGCTTAATTGCTGATATATTGTATGCTATGAGTTTATAGGGACAGGAAAGTTAAAATTAAACTTAAACTTCAGATAGATCATGCAATTGTGAACAACAAATTTACTCCATTTGCTAAGTATAAACCTAGGTAGGCTCATAGGAACTCAGGAGCATGAGCAGGTCTTTTACTCATTATGGCAGCTGTTTTTGCAACAATGTTTGCTGCAATGCTATACATAATTGCAATCACTGGTGCAATAGATTGTTAAGGACACGTGCACGCTCCTGAGTTCCTATAAGCTTACCTAGGTTTATAATGTAACAAAGGACCAAGAGAAAAAAAATCAAATTTGGTAATGGAAGTAAATTGTAAAGTTGTATTTAATTGCATGCTCTATACCATGAAAGTTCTATTTTGACTTTACTGTCCCTTTAAATAATAAAAGCTACCAATTTAAACTAGACTTTGCTTCTTTTTTTTTTCAAACAGTACTAAGAATTATTTCCTATCCCAATTCCTCTGCCTGAGTTTGAGTACATTTTAGAGTGTCACAGCACCAGGATGAGGGTTTAGGGGTAATAGAGAGGATTATGCCTAAGAATAAAAGAAACTGTGATTGTGATGATGGTAGGAAAAATATATAATCTATTGATGGATTATTTTATTGACATTATTTAGATATTATGCAGCACAAATATTTCATGTTATTTTAATGCTGACTTTCACCTCCTGCTGACGATGGTTGGAATAGTGAGAACATAAAATAGCTTAATCATATTAGTTGTTATATAAAAATGCCAAAAGGTGTTAAATGTTGAGTATATTCTGTTTTTGGCATGTTTTAATCTATTAATTTATTGGAGCACAAAAAAAAGCCTTGAGAAATCTTGTCCTATATATTTCAATAGTGCTTAGTAATCAAAGTGGCTAGAATATAATTATAGCTGAAAACAATTTCACAGAATAACTATCAAAGAGTTTCATGAATATAGATATATGTTTCTTAAAGGGACAGTCTACTTGAAAATGTTTATTGTTTAAAAAGAAAGATAATCCCTTTATTACCCAATACCCAGTTTTGCATAACATTGTTAAATTAACACTTTACCCCCTGATTACCTTGTTTCTAAGCCACTGCAGACTGCTCCCCTTATACAGTATCAGTTCATTTGACAGACTTGCAAAACTTATCTTATTTCCATGGCAGAATACTTAGGTAGTATCAGAAGCAAACACATGTTCTGAGTGCTAGACAAACATAGCTGCCATAAAATGATCACTATAACTTACCAAAAAGTATTTACAACAAGTAAAATATATCAAATCATCTAAATTACTTCTAAGGCAATTAAAGCTGGACTGGCCAGCAGCTCTCATTTATATACTACATAATTTAACAAATATAACATAATTCTTAAATCATTTCAATTTAGGTATAGTCCTTAATCTATAAAATATTATCCTCACCTCCTCCTAACCAGCTTCCATCTTACACTAATAAATGGGACAGGGATCCACATTCTCCACCTTCTAGTTAGGAGTGGAATGTGATCTTTCTCAGGATAGTCAAAGCCTCAGTGTCAGCAAACATCTTAGAAAATAAATACAAAATCCTTATGCGATGGTACTTAACCCCCCACAGACTAAGATCAATATGCATCGGACAGATGTTGGAGGGGTTGTGGCGAAGCGGGAAGCCTAACACACATTTGGTGGTCTTGCCCTCAGTTAGTGCCGTTTTGGTCACAGGTGCTGACTGAGATCAATACACTACTCTCTACAAACATCAGCTTCAACCCTGCGCATGTACTACTACATAAGTGAATCCCCAAACTCACAAAGCTGCAAAATAATGTCCTACTAATCATATTAAACAGTGCAAAAACAGGTTATCCCTAGACATTGGAAAACACCAACGATACCCTCACTGCAAGAATAACTGTCAGGGTACCAGGAATCAGACTGAGACGAGAAGTGCAAAAATAATCACACCTTTATTAATAACAAAGAAATAATAAAAAGTCCACAAGTCAAATAACAAGCCAGGAGTCAAAGACAGAGCTGGTAGTCAGATGAGCCGAGTCAGGAACCAGGAGGGACGTCAGACAGCCAGGTAATACACAGGAACTCACAAACAGGTCTGAGACACCGCAAGGGCAAAGCATACTGAACAGAGGCCCTTTAAATAATAAATGATGACATCACAATTCTGAGACTGCAACCTGTCTCACACGGATGATGTACAACAGTCTGGCCATAAGAGGGCATGCAGGAAATGAGCAGCATCACACACTCTGCACCAGATTCAGCAAGAAAAGGTAAGCAAAATGGCTGCCAGCAGCACATGGCAAACAAAGCAGGGAAAAAACCCTAACAATAACAACGACAGGTCCGCTCAACTTTCTCATTAGAAAAGCTTCTTTGACAGATAACAGATCACTTAGATATATACTATGGGATTGCTGAAGTACTACACATTCAGATATAAAGAGACCACAACATTACTCCATCCCCTTATCCCCCCCATCTATTCATGCCCCATTATCATGGTCACATGCTCTAGTAGGAAACAAACTGTATATTACTTCAAATAATGTAACTAAGAACGGAGATGTTTAGTCTTTTTACTTTTCGCTTTTTGTTTGCTCCTTTTAAAGTTAATGATTTGTTTTGTTGATGTGTTATACATATTTTATTGTTTCACATTGGTATGATACATTGCAAATTGGGCATAAAACATATCCACAGACATTACCATGAACATCATACTGGACTTTGATTGGTGGGTCATCTAGTCCGCTGTACTTATGCTCATGCCCAAAAGACTCTCAAGTCATGGACAATGATACATGTTAATAATATTCAATGTTACTGCTCTGTATCTGATGATAACTTCAATACAATGGAAAAATTAAAAAAAAAAGTATTTCTAAATATATATTCCTATATATGTCTGTATATATCTATACTTATATATAATCTTGTTTATATATAGGTATAAATATATATTTGTGCAAAATACCATCAGATATACGTAGAAATATTTATATATTTATTAATAAATAGAGCATATTCTGTTATGTTCAGTACATTGGAATATGAAACATTTTCATTTGGGGTTAGTGCAACTTAGAATATTTGATCGTGTTTGCTCGAGAGTGGGGTGTTTTTTCCACTTTTTTTCTCCATTGACATGGGGGAATACGTGTAAGAGCATGCAATATTCTAAATTCAGATTTTTGCACTAGTCGGGTTACCATTAGATTGAAAACAGTTTACTTTTAACTTGTAATATAAGCGCAACGCGACTAGTGAAGAATCTTAATTCTAGCGGAGTTAGCGCTCTAGCGGAAGTGCAAAATATAAGGCCTAGTTCATCAAACAGAACTTATAAAAATAAAGTACGGATCCAAATTGCATCATCTATTTCTTATGAATGTTCCTCAGGTTGAGAGATAGATATCTATGTTGTTGTCTATGTTTCTTATATGCAAACTCTGTTTAAGGACCTTTATATTTTGCAAGTTTGGAACATTAAAGAAATGCTCAAAAAATTGGTGACACCAGTGTCATAAAGTATTCATGTTGGGCTTTGATTCCTGTAATTCTGAGTCTTGATGATCCCGATTTACCTGTTACCATACTACTTAGTAATTCACATTTTAAAGGGTGCATTTGCTTTCAGTTGACACCTGAATCACACCATGATGTGTTTGGCATTATGTGAGATGTAATTCTATCTGAAGCTGTACATGATACAAAGAGCCCAATACTCTAAAGGTCTCTGGGCTTGTGAGATTCTCGCTAGTACTGTGAAGCCCCTGCAGGCAGCTTTTTACCCTGAGAACAGTGCAAAAGGAAGACAATGCATATATTACAACAGTGCTCACAAAAACAATGCAATTTAAAAATAGAATAAATGACATATTGAAATAAAAACATGCTGCAAAACCTGTATTGTTTTAAAAAAGCATAATTACATTTTTCTGCAAAAATCTAATTTTAGGGAAAAATTAAAATTCATATTGAAATTATGGAGAAAACAACTATTTAAGGTGCACAGTAAAAAGTGACAGCTACACTGCAGCTGCAAAAACACTGTTAAATTCATTCTTATACATACACAATTAAATTGTATTGTTTCCTTTATAATAAAATTAGATTCCCCTCTTCTGCTAGTGGGCTGAACAGGGGTATTGCAAGGGCATAGCTGAAAGTTCTCTTCCAGGTCTGGAGTGTACTGCAAACATTTTCCCCTGCAGTTCTTGTTGTTTTATTCTCACACACTGAAAGGTGACAAGATTGTGTCAAAATACACAAAACAGGGACAGCCCCTCACAGAGAATTCACTGTTTTCAAAGTTTTTCTTGTTCCACCATGAGAAGTTTAGATCATAGGTCCCAAAGAGAGATGCCAGCAGCTATATGTACACCAATTAGCAAACTGTGAGGTTAAGACACTGCATATTAGGTAAGTAATCTGCTCAATGTGTGTTCCTGATAACCAGTGAGGTTTTTTTCATATACACATACGTTAGCATTTAGCTCAGTATATATTGCTCCATCTGTATAACACCCACCCATACAAAGAACTGAAAAATATGTCACAGCCCACACAAACTTAATGAACATATGAAGAATAAAAATAAAACTTTCAAATCCATTTAATTCCTTGATTGATTTCTATGAACTTGCAGTTTAAAAAATATTTACAGCTTTGAATAATTGTGAGAATAGTTTTGTGGATGTATGTTTGTAAGAATGTGTCTAAATGTCTTTCTTACATGTGATACATTATAGCTAATTGTGATAAATTAATAAATGGACTAACAATTATAATTTTTGTAACACATATAAATCCAGTGCAACTATATCCACTTATTCTTTTGAACAAAGTAAAGTTTCAGATATCTTTTTTTTATTATTATTATTTTTGTCGTCAGCTTTATATATTTATTAGGCTTGCGAATTCGTCTAAGTATGAATGCAAACTATAATGAAAATATAGATATTAATTTAGCTTTACCAAAATGAATATCTGAATGAATGCACTAACTAATTTAAATAATAACAAATATAATTCATTAGTATATTCGTTATTCTTTAAATTAGGTGTATACTTACCTATAGCGTGCTGGGAAGCCGCACTAATCCTCTTCTACTTCATAGCTTCTAGGGTAGCATTGATGGGAACATTAGTACGGCGGATCCCAGACCTTCTCCTTTAGTGCAGGTAGGGGATATATATATCGCTTGTTTTCTAAACTGGGAGTTCGGCTGCATAGCCATTTGAAGATTTAATATGTCCTGATGAAGGCTCGGATAGGAGCCGAAACGTTGACTATTCTTTGTTGATTTACGAATAAAGTCATTGAAATTGAATTTACAAATCCTGAGAGTGCCCTTCTTGATACAGATCATATATATATATATATATATATATATATATATATATATATATATATATATATATATATGAGATAATTAGGCCCTCTACTCTGGGAATAAGAGTCGGATTAGCGCCCCCCCTTTATCGCAAGGTCCTTTAGCGCAAGCTCTGGGATCCACAGCACTAATAATCCTATTAGCACAACCCTGAAATCTATGAATAAGAGGATTAGCGAGACTCAGCTGCATGCTATAGGTAAGTACCTGACAGGTGACAGTGTGCTACCTGCAGAAAGATAACATTTACAATTGTTTTAACAAAAACAGATGTAAATGTTAACAAATATTCAGTATTTGTTTTTGTTTTTTTAAATGAACCGAATTGTGCAGCGAACAAATATTCTGAATTTTTTTTTCTTAAAGGACCAGTAAATATATAATAGACGCGCAAGCGATAAGAGGTTAATCACGGGTGTTTGCGCTCGTCTGGCTTACAAATGGTATTACAAGTTGAAAGTAAATGCGATCACTTTAGCGCAATTTATGATAGAATGATAACCGCGACTTCAGTGCTCTGGATAACTGTTTCGCAAAACAAAAAATTGCACAAAACGCATAAAAAATACATTACAAAGTATAGTTACAGTCATAATAACACTAATTAAATTTTTTTAAAAAATATTGCACACAAAAAGTATAAACGCTCAAAGATATGAGGTCTCAGGCAAAGAGCTTTAACATTGAGATACATACATATACATCTCTAAAGATGAATTTGTGTATATATATTGTGGAAAGGCCACTGCAAACACGGTCAGGCAACTGTATTTTGTATGAAACTTTTCTTTAATAAACGTAAAACAGTCTTTTTCCAGAGTCAGGGTATACTTCCCCTTTAAATGAAAAATGCTTTTCAGCAGCAACAGAAAATACAAAACAAAAAGCCTAAGCCTGTTAGGAGACTAACAGTAGTTTCCCTAACTACTATTACTGGTCCAGCTACTCTGGCCCCAGTGAAAAACAAACAAGCATTCACAGCTTTTACAAAACAAAACAGTTTTCTCACCAGACCTTTAACTTCCATGCAGACAGGTCCTTTACAGGTCTCCACATGCACGATCCCAGTGCAGCCTGATACTGAGACCCCTACCTGCTTTCTCAGAGCTATAATATAGCCCTGGGCCTAATTAACAAGAAACAGGTGTACTAGCTAACAGAAAAACATTAACCACTTAACAACCGGGATAGATTGCTCTTTGTAACCTCTGATTGATATACATATGGTCCTGTAACCTGTAACATATCCCCCTCCCCAGCTTAACACAGGCATGTGAAGCGGCTACCGCCATCAGGGCATGTGCCCTCGAAAGGACATCAGCATTTCCATGAAGAAGACCTGCCCTGTGTCTCACCACAAAAGTAAAAGGTTGTAAAGACAAGAACCACCTGGTGATTCTTGAGTTCTTGTCCCTGTTGGTGTGCATCCACTTTAATGGGGCATGATCAGTGACAAGGGTAAATTGCCTGCCCAATAGATAATAACGGAGCATTTCCAAAGCCCGCTTAATCACTAAGCACTCCTTTCTCTATTGGGGCAACAGTTTCCTGCTTAGATAGAGAACAGGATGTTCCTCATCCCCAGCATATTGAGAGAGTATGGCACCTAAACCAACCCCAGACACATCCGTCTGGAGGAAGAATTCCTTACTAAAGTCAGGAGCCACAAGGATAGGCTCTCTACAAAGTGCTGCACGAAGATCAGCAAAAGATTCTTCAGCTTTGCTGTCCCACCTTACAGTGCCTGGGCTCCTTGCTTTAGTAAGGTCAGTGAGGGGAGCTGCCCTTGTGGCAAGATGGGGAATGAACCTCCGGTAGTAGCCTACGATACTTAGAAAGGCTCTGACTTGCTTCTTCCTCAGTGGCCTTGGCCAGTAGTGTTGTATAGCTTCTATCTTGTTAAGTTGGGGCTTTACCATTTCTCTACCAACCACATATCCCAAGTATTTAGCCTCAGCCAAACCGATAGTACATTTAGAAGGGTTTGCTGTCAGCCCCGCCTTTCTAAATATGTCCAACATTGCCTGCACTTTTTTTAGATGGGAATCCCAGATCACATCATCCAGATATGCAGCAGCATACATGGCATGAGGTCTAAGCAACTTGCCCATCAACCTTTGAAAGGTTGCTGGGGCTCCATGTAACTCCTCTGTTAACGGTATTTGCCAGTAACCCTTTGTCAGGTCCAAAACAGAGAGAAATATGGCCTTTGCTAGTCTCTTTACTAATTCATCAACCTGAGGCATGGGATATGTGTCAAATTTAGAGATCTCATTTAATTTCCTAAAGTCGTTACAGAACCTGATAGACCCATCAGGTTTAGGCACTAGTATGATTGGGCTTGACCAATTGCTTTGATACTCTTCTATCACCCCTAGCTCGAGCATTTTCTTAACTTCAGCCCTTACAGCTAGTCTTTTTGCTTCAGGAATTTGGTATGGTTTAACCCTAAGGGTCACTCCTGGTTCTCTGATAATGTTATGTGTAATCTCTTGGGTTCTACCAGGTATTGGGGAAAAAATATCCCTATTCCTCTCAACTAAGCTTCTAGCTTCTTCTGCTTGCTGAGGGGCAGTTCTACGGAAACTGATACTGATTGCTCTGGGGTTAGAGAATCTGCTTGTCTGTCCCCCACTGCTACTGTACAGGCTTCCCTATCCTTCCATGGCTTAAGGAGGTTTACATGAAGCACTGCCTCCTTCTTACAGCGGTCTGACTGACTAACTCTATAGTTCACTGGGTTTATCTGATCTAAAATTCCATATGGCACCTGCCAACGTGGTAGAAGTTTTTGGCAGTTGGGACTAGAACCATTACCCGGTTGCCCCTGTTGAACTGTCTTACTTTAGCACTCTGGTCATAGTAGAGTTTTTGGGTACCCTGAGCCTGTTCCAGGTGCTGGCAAACAAGAGGAACAATTTGAGCCAAACGCTCTCGGATTTGTTCCACATGTTGCACCATATTAGTTCCTGGGACACCTTGCTTTGGGCAATCTCTCGGACAGCAAATAACAAGTAGGGAAGCAGTAAGTCCCAATCTCTTCCATCCCTGCTAACCACTTTTCTTAGCATCCCTTTTAGAGTACAGTTAAATCGTTCTACTAGTACATCGGTTTGGGGATGGTACACTGAAGATCTTAGGGGATGTATGTTAAACAGCTAGCATAACTCCTTCATAATACGTGAGACAAACGGTGTACCCTGGTCTGTAAGTATTTGCTTTGGTATGCCAACCCGGGAAAAAACCTGAAGCAGTTCCTTTGCTATAGTTTTGGCATTTGCCTTACATAGAGGAATAGCCTCCTGATACCGGGTTGCATAATCGAGTATAACTAAAATGTACTGGTGACCTCAAGCAGATTTTTCCAATGGGCCCACTAGGTCCATGCCAATCCTCTCAAACGGCACATCTATTATGGGTAGAAATATGACTGGGGCCTTTAACTTGGGCTTTGGTGATGACAATTGGCACTCTGGACAAGAGGCACAATACCTTTTAATCTCCTCATATACGCCTGGCCAAAAGAATCTCTTGAGAACCCGTTCTTCAGCTTTTCCACCCCCAGGTGTCCCCCTAAGAGGTGAGAGTGGGAAAAATCAAGCACTTTCCTGGTAGAGGAGGAAGGCACAACTAGTTGTTCAATCTCTTGGCCATCGTCGTAGGTTACCCTATAAAGGAGATAATTTTTTAGGATAAAATAGGGATATGTATCTTTTGTGTGGCCCTCTACGAGTACACCGTTTACCTCCACCACTCTGCTCCTAGCATTCTGTAACAATGAATCACCTGTCTGGTCTTGCCCAAAACTATCACCGGCAGTATCCAATATTCATGGATCACTTACATTAGCCACACTATCATGGTCTTTGTCAGGTTCTCTTTGTATAACCTCTACATCCTCTTTGTTATATTGTGTGGCCACACCTTTAGTGAAACGTTTTTTCCCTTCGTTTAACAACACTTTGTTTACAGCTTTATTAAATCTCAACCTACTCTTTCTGTATTCCCGTCTGGCTTTACCTCTTTTCGGGTTATCAACATATAAGTCAGGATGAGTGAAAGGAAAAATCTCATCAATACCAGTACTTTCTTGATAACCCACAGGTTCCTCATGTTTAGAAGTTATTGGGGACTGTAACAGGGAGCTGAAGTCAGGGAAGTTCCTCCCTATGACTAGGGGATAGGGTAATCAAGGTACTACTACTGCTGAGATCTTTACTAGTCTTCCTTGCACAAAAACCTCTACACTGACAGTTGGATATCTTACAGAGAACTCGTGAATACAAAGCACCCCAATTGTTTTATGTTTTTGTACATTAGCAGGCTTGATTAAGCCACCTGCCACCAAAGTCAAGGTACTACCAGAGTCAATTACTTCTTGATTGTTCATAAGCACTTTAAATCTATAGGTATTTGAACTTTCCACCAGTCCAGCTAAACATAATAGTCCACAAAAGTTTATAGGATCTTCCACTAGTCCACACTGCATCTGTCCTGTGAGGTTAGGACACCTCACCCTAGCATGTTCTTTTCTGCCACACTCAAAGCAGATTAGAGTATTTCCACAAGCGATCCTCTTTAACTGTAGTGCAGTCTCTTGAGTCTGTCCTGTGCAAAGGCACTCCCAATCCAGATTCTGCTTCAGGCTCACCCTTTCGGGGTCTTGGCCTCAGAATCAAAGCAAACACCTTAGGGGAAGACATTTCAAAGTCCTCTGCAGACAGATATCGTTCTACTTGAGCTACCATGCTATCATAGGTTGTGGGGTTTCCTTGACTGACCCTTTCACGTAGACCATAGGGAAGCTCTCTCAAAAATCTGTCTAGCACCAGGGTCTCCACGATTTGTGCAGGACTTTGACTCTCTGGTTTGAGCCATTTCCGGGCCAGATGAATTTGATTGAACATCTGTGACCTGGGAGTCTTTCCTTCATTAAATCGCCATTTATAGAAACACTGAGCTCTTACAGTCACTGTCACCCCCAACTGGGCCAGAATTTCAGCCTTCAATATCCTCCATTTTTTTTGTGGGTTCCGTACCTTTAAGACTCTTGTGTCAGTTAAACCAGTGCGACACCAATCCCACCGCTGCCACCATTTGTGGAAAAGCCACTGCAAATACGGCCAGGCAACTGTATTTTGTATGAAACTCTCCTTCAATAAAAGTAAAACAGTCTTTTTCCAGAGTCAGGGTAAATTTTAAATGAAAAATGTTTTTTAGCAGCAACAGAAAATACAAAACAAAAATGCCTACTTCTGTTAGGAGACTGACTAACAGTAGTTTCCCTAACTACTATTACTGGTCCAGCTACTCTGGCCCCAGTGAAAAACAAAGAAGCATTCACAGCTTTTACAAAACAAAACAGTTTTCTCACCAGACCTTTAACTTCCATGCAGACAGGTCCTTTACAGGTCTCCACAAGCACCATCCCAGTGCAGCCTGATACTGAGACCCCTACCTGCTTTCTCAGAGCTATGATATAGCCCTGGCCCTAATTAACAAGGAACAGGTGTACTAGCTAACAAAAAAACATTAACCACTTAGCAACCAGGATAGATTGCTCTTTGTATCCTCTGACTGATATACACATGGTCCTGTATCCTGTCACAATATATATATTTATTTGGGTCATATTGGCAGCACTCCGAAAGATGTGTATATAAACTTTTTGTAAGGTGTGCTAAAAAAAAACAAATTTTGTATCTGTATTTTGTATCTATTTAAAAATAATCAGGGAGACTGACCATCTCCCACTGGTTTAGGCACCCCACCCAAGCTCAGGTGTGCTCATGACAGTGTAATGGAGTTGTGAATATTAAGCTAGGGAGTCTCATTCTATTATGAAGAGTAAAAGCAGGAATGATTCAGCCCTCTGTGGCAAAAGGACTGTAGTGTTAGGACCAGTCTATATTGGGGCACCTTGTAAGTGGTGACTGGCTAAGCAAAATATGGCCATATTGTGTGACTAAGATCCCAATTTTATTTAAAAAGAATAGTTGTCTCTTTATGTTGTTTGCAGGAATTTTTTTGCAGTAGTTCAAAAAATATGTTGTGCTTTTGAAAATGGATGTGCGCCGATACCTTTTTGTTTGTGTAATTAGGTCATATTGGCAGCACTCCCAAAGGTGTGTATATAAACTTTTTGTAAGATGTGCTAAAAAAGACAACAAATTTTGTATCTTTATTTAAAAATAATCAGGGAGACTGACCATCTCCCATTGGTTTAAGCACCCCACCCAAGCTCAGGTGTGCTTATGACAGTGTAATGGAGTTGTGAATATTAAGCTAGGGAGTCTCATTCTATTATGAAGAGTAAAAGCAGGAATGATTCAGCCCTCTGTGGCAAAAGGACTGTAGTGTTAGGGCCAGTCTATTTTGGGGCACCTTGTAAGTGGTGACTGGCTAAGCAAAATATGGCCATATTGTGTGACTAAGATCCCAACTTTTTTAAATAGAATAGTTGTCTCTTGATGTTGTTTGCAGGCATTTTTTGCAGCAGTTAAAAAAATATGTTGTGCTTTTGAAAATGGATGTGCGCCGATACCTTTTTGTTTGTGTAATTATGGTCATATTGGCATCACTCCCAAAGATGTGTATCTAAACTTTTTGTAAGGTGTGCTAAAAAAACAATTTTTGTATCTGTGTATATATATATATATATATATATATATATATATATATATATATATATATATATATATATACAGTATATATATGCATGTATACATATGTATTTATGTATCTATATGTGTAAATATGTATTTACAGACATATATACACAAAAAACACATAAACACATATGTATACATATATAGAAGTGCATTGCAATTACGTAGATAAAAACATGTAAAAGCATATTTATGCAATATTCATATTTAATAAAGTGTTACACTGTATTTACTGTAAATATTTCACATTCCATTGTTCTGCACAACATGTTCTATGTATTTTTAGATATTCCTATATATATCTGTATATAGCTATACCTATTTATAATCATCTATATATATATATATATATATATATATATATATATATATATATATATATATATATAGGTTTAGATATATATTTTAACAAAAAAACATCAGATATATGTTGAAATATGTATTTATGAATAAATAAATAAAACATATTGAATGTGAAGAACATTGGAATGTGAAATATTCATATTTTTATGTAGGGTTAGCGTACATGAGAATATGCGATCGGGTTTGTGCAAGAGTGGAGTGTTAGGGTTTTTTTCAAATTTTTTTGCTCCATTTGACTTCTATTATCTTGATATTGTAAGCTTGGGCTTTTTGCGCTTGTCGGGTTAGTGCGCAAGCAAATACAGTTTACTTTTAACTCATCATACGAGCACAACTGAAACGCACAAAAAACTAACTTCTAGCGCAATTAACGGTCGATCTGGAGCTTTAATTAGCGCTCCACTTGTAATCTGGCCCTTAGTCTGAACTTCACATTTGTAGTTGTTTTTTTCTGACAAATTTCAGTTATCTATATTTCCACTCCTTCTGTATCATGTGACAGTCACAAGCCAATCACAAATGCATATACGTATATTCTGTGAATTCTTGAACATGCTCAGTAGGAGCCGATGACTCAAAAAGTGTAAATATAAAAAGACAGAATATTTTGTTAATGGAAATATATTTAAAAGTAGTTAAAAATTAAATGCTCTATATGAATATTGAAAGTTTCATTTTGAGTGTCCCTTTAAATGGACAGTAAAGTCAAAATAAAATCTTCATGGTTTATATAGCACATGCAATTTAAACAAATTTCCCATGTACCTATGTTAACGACTTTGCTTTGTTTTTTTTGTATTCTATGTTGAACAGTCAAGGTAGGCTCATAGGGGCTCAGGAATGTGAATGTGTCTTTAGTACTCTGTACAATGCAAAACACTTCTGTCATAGAGTATCAAAGACACGTGCATGATCCTGAGCCACTTTGAGCCTACCTAGAGTTATTCTTAAACAATTTTTTAATTTACCTCTATTATCAAATTTATTTTGCTTTCTTATCCCAACAGCCCAATGACAAAACAAAGTTTTAAGGGTGTAAACTAATTGTAAAAGAAAATAATTTTCCTAAAAATGAAATAGATGTTTTCACTGTCCCAATACAGGACATAACACATTATATAATTAGAAGACTTATCAGTCTTGTAAAAAATAATAATAATAATAATATATATATGTGTGTGTGTGTGTGTGTGTGTGTGTGTATTGTAGTCGACAAACACAGAGCACCAGAAGCCATTGATTAAAAGTACACAACTTTGTTCCTCATATTTGAATATAACATCTATGAGTATGGAACAGCTATGAGTACACTGAAACGCGTAAGCTGCCAGTATCCCCAGATTGCTATCAGTAGTTTAAACTGCTGTTTTCATGTGCTACTATGAAGGGTTGTATTTTATATTCGAATATGAAGAACAAAGTTATTTACTTTTAATGAATGGCTTCTGGTGCTCCTGTGCTTGTGGACAGTTTTGCAATTGAGCCTTTAACAGTGAGGCACAGTGCTGTGCTCCTGTCCTGCAAAATTGTCAGCACCCTAGGGCTGGACCCCAAAAGAGCTCCATCCTGAAGTAAGTTCTCAACAGTTTAATCTCAATTGTTACTTTTAAAAGCTGTGTGGGATTATATAATTTATTAAGACATTATTGAGTTGCAAATTGCTCTTCAAGGTACAAACAATTACCACCTCCTCTTTCTTGTTTGGATTTATAATTATCATGTTTTGCCACCTGCCCTAACTGTTATTGCTGTTGGATCTTTCTTTTCTCTCTATCTACCTGTCCCCCTCTCTCTCTCTCTCTCTCTCTCTCTCTCTCTCTCTCTCTCTCTCTCTCTCTCTCTCTCTCTCTCTCTCTCTCTCTCTCTCTCTCTCTCTCTTTCTTTCTCTTTCTCTCTTTCTCTCTGTCTTTCTCTCTCTCTTTCTTTCTTTCTTTCTTTCTTTCTTTCTTTCTTTCTTTCTTTCTCTCATTAAAACCTTGTTTGCTGCAATTGTTCTTCAATACCCTTCAACAAATTATGCCAAGAAAATGTAACAAATTATATAATAGAAGTAAATTAGAAAGTTGTTTAAAATTGTATTCTCTATCTGAATCATGAAAGAAAATTTTTGGGTTTCATGACCCTTTAACAAAAATGCAGTTCCAATCAGTTTCTAAAGACCAGCAAAATTTGAAAAAGTAAATATATTTCCAGTATGTTTAAATAAACCATTATCTGATATACAGCAGAAGACATTGGTGGATTTACACACATTCACATACCATAAAAAATCCAATAAAAAGTTTTTCTGCTATTGAAATTTCAGAATTTTCAGTCTTCTGTATAAATAGACACAACAACTCATTATCATAATCACCAGAGCACTCAAAGTCAAATAGTATTTTGCACCATTTAGTAGACATGTGCATAGACAAACTATTTGTTTCAAATTAATTATTTTAAAAAAATTGTTTGGTTTCATCTAATAGTCATTCATAGGTCATTAGGAGTTTGTTCATAAAGGAAATTCCATTCATCCGCTATTCCCAATGGAGGATCTCGTCAGCAGTTTAATCTTAAATAAAGTTAAACTAATATATAGTGTTACTTCTACAAGCAAGCAGAAGAACAAAATATATTTTTTATGGGGTCAGGATTGATAAGAACAAAAATCAACTGTCAAGGGCATTACTGAATCACTGTTGAATAGTGTAAAACTTTACATTTGAAGCCTGTCCTGTGTAATGTTTTCAACTTCATGAATGAATCAATTCTTGTTATGTGGTTCATTCATTTTTTATTTTTGTTTTTTTTTTGTTAAAACTACAGTTAATTTATTGTTTTCAGTCACATATAGAAGGATAAAATAAATATAATTTTTTAAAAGTCTCACTAGCTTCATCAGTTTTTATTTTAGGCAGCTTATTCTTTAAAGCTCACTAAGCCCTCTCTGCATTTTTATGTCCCTTTAAATTCCTTTATGTGTTTCACTCTTCTCAATAGTTACATAAATACAGTGATCTTCTTTTCTAATAATAAATATCAAGATGATATCTTTACATCAAAATCAAGCCATGGGGGTTTTATGTTGTGCGTAAGGGTTGCTATGCTTATCCATTCATTATAGCAGCACACTCTAGCCAGATGCACCCTCAGAGGTGTCAGTTTGTATGCTGTAACATGTGCAGTGCTCTGCATAGATCAAGCAGATATATTAAGGGAGGGAAATGGGGGTAATAAAAAAAAAAGAATTAAAAATAAAATAGTAGTAATATGTTGCTTGGAATACAATGAATAATCTGATTGCCTCAGAGTAAATTCTCCCTTTAAAGTTTGGCATTGAATTAAATTTTTTTAAAGGTAAACTTTGATGAATCAATAACCTGTTTTTAAAAATACTATTAAAAACAGGGGCACTTTCATTCATCAAAGTTAACATTTCACTGGTGGTACTAGGCCATTGTGGTGCCTCTGTGTTTTTTTTCTTTTGCAGACCATATTGCTTCAGGATTCAACCATCCTTTGACAGAGTGCTGTCTCTACATTGGAGTTCTGTTTGGGATGGTTTGTTTTTTTATATGTTGATTTATGTGCATATTTCTGTTGTTTATTTTAATATTTTATATGCTGTATTTTGTGTATTTTGTATATCAGTATTTAGGAAGCGCCCCCTATGGGAGATTTACACTAGTGTTTCTCTCCTTTTTTTCTAACATTTCACTGTTTTTGTAAAAATACTTACCTTTTATTCTGGAAGCCGCTCTTGTTTTTAATAGTATTTTTAAAAACAGGGCACTGATTGATCAAAGTTTACCTTCACTTTAAAGAAAACCCAATTGTTTCTTTCACGACTCAAATAGAACATACAATTCTAAACAACTTTTCAATTGCTACTTTTATCAAATTGTATTCATTTTTTGTATCCTTTGTTTAAAAGCAGGAAGGTAACTTCAGGAGTGCGCATGTGTCTGCAGTACTATATAGCAGCAGTTTTGTAACAATGTTGTACATTAACAACAGCACTAGATGACAGCACTATTTCCTTCAACAAAGAAAAAGAGAATAAAGCAAATTTGTTAAAGGGACAGTCAGCATCAATATTTTTGTTGTTTTAAAAGATAAATAATCCCTTTATTACTCATTCCCTAGTTTTGCATAACCAACACTGTTATATTAATATACTTTTTACCTCTGTGATTACCTTGTATCTAGGAACCTTCTTCCAGCCCTCTGATCACATGGCATTTTATTTATTTTCTATTGACTTGCATTTTATCATTTAGTGCAGTGTCTGCCACAATCCACGGGCGTGATCACAATATTATCTATATGGTTTACATGAACTAGCTCTCCCCTGTTGTGAAAAGCAAATAAAAATGCATGTGATAAGAGACGGACTTTAAGGGCTTAGAAATTACCATATGAGCTTTCCTAGCTTTAGCTATCAACTAAGAATACCAAGAGAACAAAGCAAAATTGGTGATAACAGCAATTGGAAAGTTGTTTAAAATCACATGCCCTATTTGAAACATGTACAGTGTTTTGGACTTGACTTTCCCTTTAAGCAAATTAGAAACTTTTAACATTGTATTCTCTATCTGAATCATGAAATAATTGTTTTAGGGTTTCATGTCCCTTTAATACTCATATATATTACTAACATACTTATCATGCCTATACTACATTTCTATGATATGTATTTTATATATAAATATATTTTGCATAATTGTTGTTGTTGACTGTTGCAGATAATTTCAAATTTTGTGTTACATATGATGAAGCTTAGTAAAATAGGACAATCTTTTTTAATGGTTACCATTCTGATTTCAGCTAATGGACAGATTTGTTGCATACTGGCACAAATATGTTGTTATTGGCAGCAGTATATTGTAGAGCTAAATATAGAAATTGAAACAACTCCTTTTACATATTTAACACAATAGGGAATATTTGTAACAATAAAATATTAAAGCAGTAAAGAAGAAAAATACATAACGAATAGTGTGCAATGCATCACAGAAATATAATCATTTATTCTTTACTTTGGAAATAACATCATGGAGCAAATTAGAGATTTGTTGCTGCTAAACAGTTTTTGCTCTTAATGCACATGCAAAGCTTAGCAGTTCAGTAATAATGCATTTGCAAATTAAAAACCGATGCCAATTTTCAAGGTCAACTGCATAAGTTAAATTTAAAAAAAATGCAACAATTAATTTATGATTTAATTATTTTCTAACAGGATTATTGAAATAAAAATAGTAAAACAGAATAGTGTCAATCACTATAAATACATTAAAATAGTCTAGCTGTTTAAAGGGATAGTTTAGTCAAAATGAATAAAGCTGCAATTTTAAGCAACTTTCTAATTTAAGCAACTTTCTAATCTACTCCTATTATCAATTTGTCTTTGTTCTCTTGGTATCTTTATTTGAAAAAGCAAGAATCTAAAGCTTAGGAGCCTGTCCATTTTTAGTTCAGCACCTGGGTAGTGCTGATTTGTGTCTAAATGTAGCCACCAATCCGCAAACTCTATCCAGATGCTAAACCAAAAATGAGCAAATAAAGATACCAAGAGAACCAAGAAAAGGTTGCTTAAAATTGCATGCTCTATCTGAATCATGAAAGTTTAATTTTGACTAGACTGTCCATTTAATTGTGAGTGGAACCATGGTTTTATTTGAATGTATCATTAACCCTGTAATTGCTGAGCTATTTCATACCCCTGTGCTGAGCTGTTTTGTAATTTTTAGATGCTTCTCATATATTAGCCTTACTGAAGGTCATTGTTTAGAGATTCAAACTATACCATTATTTTATGTATCTGTTGTCACCTGTGAGAAATCTAACAAAAATATAAAAAAAATACATTTTTTATTAATATGTTAATAAATAAGATTGTAAACAACAGGTTGTTTTTTTTCTAAACTCTATGTCAAAAGAAGAAGGGGATAATCCTCATATAAATAAGGGCTTTTGAATATGTTTATATAACTTTGATCTTCACATAGGGGTTCCTATGAGACTCAAAAACTACTTAAATACATGCATATTTATTTACACCAGCAGATGACCATTATTAACAGAATGATTATAAGGCTATAGAAGCCTATATAAGGAAATAAAGAAGGCCTATAATAGCCTAGAGACCTATTTATTATATTGCGCTTAAAATGTATTCCCCCACACGCACAGTTAAAATTTCCTTTCAAAACGGGAGTGTTGGGGGTTTCGAGGACTTTAGGGAGCTGAGATTGATTTGTTTGTTTACTCCCCCACCCCTCATCCAGCTCCCTTAAAGGGACATGCAACCAGACATTTTTATTTCATGATTTAGATAGAGCATGCAGTTTTAAACACCTTTTCAGTTAACTTCTATTATCAAATTAGCTTCATTCTCTTGGTATCCTTTCTTGAAGGAGCAGAAATGCACTAGTGAGAGCTAGCAGAACACATCTGGTGAACCAATGAAAAGAAGCAATGATGTGCAGCCACAAATCAGCAGCTAGCTCCCAGTAATGCATTGCTGCTCCCAAGACTAACTAGGTGTGCTTTTCAACTAAGGGTACCCCTCCCCCCCCAAAAGAAGCCAATGCTAATGTTTAAAATAAAATTATTATCCTCATTATATTTACCCTGAAAATAAAGTCTAATTGCAATCTAGTTCCTCAAAATATATTTATTTCATATATACTGTAAATACAAAAAGGTTTTATTCAATATTAATCTATATTTTGAGTTTTTATAAATGAGTTCAAAATTTAAGATATTTATTAAGATTTATCTTTTCATTATTATTAGGAAAAGCTACATTTTGAAATAAGAAAATACTTTAAGGAATGTTTCTCATAATATATAGTACATTTATATTTTTTCCTAGAGATGATATAAAAGAAAAAGCAAAAATTACATTTCTGTGTTGCTTTTTATACAGAATAGCTTGAATTGAGCAGTGCAACTCCCATAATCAGAGTCCAGCAGGTTGTCTATTGAAATTGTATTGGATGCAGTGGTTAGTTTTTTTTATACCATATGGGGTTTGTAGCAAATATATTCAATTATTTTCTTTTTCAGTTTTTTTCTCCAGGAACTATAATGTTTGCAAAGATCATAATATACCACAATTTGTAGTATTGGAAAAACTAAAAAAATGTTAGGAGTGAAAAAAATCATATTTAAAGAGATACTAAACCCACATTTTCTTTCATGATTCAGATAGAGAATGCAATTTTACACATTCTCTTGGTATCTTTATTTGAAAAATCAGGAACGAAAGCTGAGCACCTGGGTAGCACTTGCTGATTGGTGGCTACATTTAACCACCAATCAGCAAGCGCTATCCAGGGTGCTGAACCAAAAAATGGGCTGCCTCCTAAACTATTATTCCTGTTTTTTCAAATAAAGATAACACGTGAACGAAGGAAAATTGATAATAGGAGTGAATTAGAAAGTTGTTTAAAATTACATGCTCTATCTGATTCATGAAAGAAAAAATGTGGGTTTAGCATTCCTTTAATGAAGAACAGCCAATAGAATGCGAGCTCAATCTGATTGGCTGATTGGATCAGCCAATCGGATTGAACTTGATTCTGATTGGCTGATTCCATCAGCCAATCAGAAAATTCCTACCTTAATTCCGATTGGCTGATAGAATCCTATCAGCCAATCGGAATTCGAGGGACGCCATCTTGGATGACGTCCCTTAAAGGAACAGTCATTCGTCGTTCAGTCGTCGGGCCGGATGGATGTTCCGCGCTGGAGGTCTTCAGGATCCTGCTGCTTCGCTCCGGATGGAAGACCATAGAAGATGCCGCCTGGATGATGACTTCAATCGGATGGAAGATCCTCTTCTGCCCCGCTTGGATGAAGACTTTGACCGGATCATGGACCTCTTCAGCCCCCCGCTTGGGCTTGGATCAGGACATCGGAGGAGCTCTTCAGGACGGATCGGTGAACCTGGATGGTGAAGACAAGGTAGGAAGATCTTCAGGGGCTTAGTGTTAGGTTTATTTAAGGGGGGTTTGGGTTAGATTAGGGGTATGTGGGTGGTGGGTTGTAATGTTGGGGGGGGGGTATTGTATGTTTTTTTTTACAGGCAAAAGAGCTGAAATTCTTGGGGCATGCCCCGCAAAGGGCCCTGTTCAGGGCTGGTAAGGTAAAAGAGCTTTTAACTTTTTTAATTTAGAATAGGGTAGGGAATTTTTTATTTTGGGGGGCTTTGTTATTTTATTAGGGGCCTTAGAGTAGGTGTAATTAGTTTAAAATTGTTGTAATATTTGTCTTATGTTTGTAAATATTTTTTTATTTTTTGTAACTTAGTTCTTTTTTATTTTTTGTACTTTAGCTAGTTTATTTAATTGTATTTATTTGTAGGAATTGTGTTTAATTAATTTATTGATAGTGTAGTGTTAGGTTAATTGTAGGTAATTGTAGGTAGTTTATTTAATTAATTTATTGATAGTGTAGTGTTAGGTTTAATTATATCTTAGGTTAGGATTTATTTTACAGGTAAATTTGTTATTATTTTAACTAGGTAACTATTAAATAGCTATTGTACCTGGTTAAAATAATTACCAAGTTGCCTGTAAAATAAATATTAATCCTAAAATATCTATAATATAATTATAGTTTATATTGTAGCTATATTAGGATTTATTTTACAGGTAAGTATTTAGCTTTAAATAGGAATAATTTATTTAATAAGAGTTAATTAATTTCGTTAGATTTAAATTATATTTAACTTAGGGGGGTGTTAGTGTTAGGGTTAGACTTAGCTTTAGGGGTTAATACATTTATTAGAATAGCGGTGAGCTCCGGTCGGCAGATTAGGGGTTAATATTTGAAGTTAGGTGTCGGCGATGTTAGGGAGGGCAGATTAGGGGTTAATACTATTTATGATAGGGTTAGTGAGGCGGATTAGGGGTTAATAACTTTATTATAGTAGCGCTCAGGTCCGCTCGGCAGATTAGGGGTTAATAAGTGTAGGCAGGTGTCGGCGACGTTGTGGGGGGCAGATTAGGGGTTAATAAATATAATCTAGGGGTCGGCGGTGTTAGGGGCAGCAGATTAGGGGTACATAGGGATAACGTAGGTTGCAGCGGTTTACGGAGCTGCAGATTAGGGGTTAAAAAAAATATGCAGGGGTCAGCGATAGCGGGGGCGGCAGATTAGGGGTTAATAAGTGTAAGGTTAGGGGTGTTTAGACTCGGGGTACATGTTAGAGTGTTAGGTGCAGACGTAGGAAGTGTTTCCCCATAGGAAACAATGGGGCTGCGTTAGGAGCTGAACGCTGCTTTTTTGCAGGTGTTAGGTTTTTTTTCAGCTCAAACAGCCCCATTGTTTCCTATGGGAGAATCGTGCACGAGCACGTTTTTGAGGCTGGCCGCGTCCGTAAGCAACTCTGGTATCGAGAGTTGCATTTGCGGTAAAAATGCTCTACGCTCCTTTTTTAGAGCCGAACGCAGCATTTGTTTGAACTCTCGATACCAGAGTTAAATTTATGGTGCGGCCAGAAAAAAGCCCGCGGAGCGTTAACAGCCCTTCTACCGCAAAACTCCAAATCTAGGCCGGAGTGTATTAAATTGTTTACAAGTAGCTCCTTTACCCTTATATTGGCATTTGAAATTGTTAATTTAGCATGTGGTATCCCCACCTATTCTGAAAGTTTGTGGCCGCGTGTACCAGCTATAGATAAGCTTTGTAAACACAGCCAGCAGAAGAAATTACACTCCCAGTGTGATAAAGCAGAGATAAGGTAATAAAATGTTAATTTTCCATTGTTCTCTCAAAGTACTGGTGATTGTTTAAGGACAGATATAAGATAAAGAAGCAGGTATATGTGCACAATGTGATACAGTAATGAGATCTGATTATACCTACAAGCTCAACCTATTTTATTAGGCTGTGGCTTCAAAACACAAAATCAGAGCTTTAATATACAGAAATAAACCTTAACAAGCTAATTTTCATACATTTTTTACTCTGCTGTTGGTAAAAAATGCAATTGTAAACACATTAAGGGAAAAACTATTTTACAGTATACTGTCCCTTTAAACTTTCATGATTCAGCTAGAACATGCAATTGTAAGATAATTTACTGCCATTATCTAATTTTTCTCTTTTTATATGCCCACTTTCTGAGGCACCAACTGCTCTATATATATATTCACAGTATATACAAATATGAGTCTGTGATTGGTAGATGGCTGTCACATAATATAGGGGGCTGGCAAATTGAAGTACATTTTGAAATTTGTCAGGAAAAAAAAAATCTGCTCCTTAAAAGGGACATTATACTCAAAATGCAAAGGCAACAGTAGTATTTAAAACTCGCTGAAAATATTTTGGTAGTTTTATTTACACCTCAGTCACGTTTTCCTGGACATTTATGGGTTATATATTTTGCAGTTTGTCAAAGGAGAAACATGTATTGCTTCTCTGGATAGCTTATGAAATATGCTGCTAGACAGCACTTATAATTTGCATCCTTGCAAACTGTGTGCTATATGTAACTTATGACTGTCCAGGAAACAATTACCGAGTTGGGAACCCTAGATACACCCCTTGAGTATATGGACTCAATATCCTATATGGACTCCTTTGCTATGCCCAGTCAAATGCCATATGTAAATAAGCTCCTGCACTGCAGTAAAGAGACAATGTACTTATACATGCAGATAAAAGCTGATTTAGGAACACCATTTTAAATGGCTCTCTCTTTCCCTTCCCCACTGGGTGGTAGATTTGTTCTAATTTCTTTTGGTAACATAACTTTTCTGTTGCCAATAAGCAGGTACTGACATTTTTAGTATAGGTGGAGGTTTCAACAGAAAAATGAGCTATTATAAAAATAACAAAATAAAGATTAAAAAGCTATTGATAAACAGTTTATTACATCTAATACTTGAAGGATTCAGAGCACTCAAAGGTATAAATATATGCTTTATTAATAAAAATTAAAAGTCCACATACATGCAGAGATACAAAGAATTAACCCTGACGCGTTTTGTGCTTGTTACAGTGCTTAATCATAGGATATTGCCATCCCATTTTTAAGGTGAGCACAACCAATCAAGTTACTCCTATAATGACCAAATAGGTTTAAGGTGGTATAAGAAAGAATAAAGAATAAAAACAGTCCATAATACTAAAAATAATGTTGATGACAAAAAAGACCTTGTTCTGTATTTAAAAAAAACATTACTAGATGGATTGTTACCATAGAAAACCATTGGATGTTATCTTAAACAGACTTTATTACAGTGCTATTTGCTTGTTTATTATCTACTCTCCCTAAGAGTAAAAAAGTTAGATTTGAAATAAAGAAACTATATTTATATAGTACAATCATTTTCATTTGTTGTTCTTCATTCCAAACCAGCTTTTATCTGAATTGATTTTATTCTGCTGGTAAATATTTTACTCATTGAGATTTGAAGAATAATTAGTTAGAGTAGTTTTATAACTCTTAATAATAGTAACATTAATAATAATGTGGGTTGGAATAAAAAATATATACTTACATATATATATATATATATACATATATATATATATATATATATATATATATATATATATATATATATATATATATTTACATATACACAGTATGTTTTCCAAGTTTATAAAGCTATACGGATGGATTTGCTAACTTTTAATAAGACAATTTAAATATTAGCCAGTGAAGTAGGAAATATTTCATTCTAGATTCATATCCTTAGGATGTCTGGTTTCTAATTTAAAAATCCAAAATAGTTCTCTTCTGGTTAAATGTTTAACGCACGGAAACAGGTGCATTAGGCAGTATTCGGGGCATGTTAAATCGACCCCTTTATATCAGTTGTTTTATCATTCTCCGTAATCTGGCTATTAAATACTGTGTTAAAAATGCTTTTCTGTTGTCTATCTCAAACAACAATACTGTTGAGCACACAGGTTTACCGTGCATGTTGATTAAGATAATGTACAATGTTTTTTACCCTCTTAACCTAGCAAGTGTTGGGGCGGTATATTTTGCTTAAATTAGAGCTAGCAAAAATAATATGTATGTGTGCTACTGAGGCACAAACAATCTAGTAGTTGTTTGCAATGCAGTTCATCCCCATAGAATTAGCTCTAATTATACCCAGCTACAATATTCTTGGAAAACAGCAAAAAGAAGAATAATACATTTTACTCACTCAATCTTCATATCTTCTTGTATTTTTGCTGATTATTCCATCTGCTATGTGTGGGGATCAAAATAAACTGTTTATTACACTCTAGCAGGTAAAATAGATCACTGGGAACATGTTAGTGGAGAGAAAATGTTTTACAGTAAAATATCCATTTACGCAGCAGCTCTACTAAATTCAATAGGTCTCTCCAGTATTTCTTGTTCAATGGCTTCACCAGATTCACCAGTTCTTATGGGTCAGAAACCTGAAGAACTCCTGCCTTCTCTTTGGAAGAGTAGAAAAAGGCACGATTTTCATAGGTAAAGTAAAATCAGGAAAAACTACTAATTAAATGCTCATTATTTTTATTTTTTGATGTTTTGTTTAGAGGATTTTGAGTTCCATGTCGATTAAATTTATTCAGTAAACGTAAAGTTTGGTTCATTTGAATCAAATATTTTCGGAGAAGGGAGTTAGTTTACTGGGTGACTCTGACTTCCCAGCACACCATTGTTTTGGTGTTTTATCGAATGTGACCAAAGTTGTGGATTATTCCTATCTCTTCTGTCCCAAATTCTTTTTTTTTTTTTTTTTTTTTTTTTTTTTTTTATAATAATTTTTTATTGAGGTTAAATATAAATGTCAAACATGAAAAAAATATAGCAATCAAGTTGCCACAAAATAAACAGATCTGTTACATCACAGTTATGCAAAGAATATAATAAATAAACCTCTTATTTTCCATTTTTGTTACATAGAGAAGGAAAACTTTGAACCTCCCTTTTTCAGCATACAGATGAGAAATAGTCGTTACACATGAATATGGTAGCCAAAAATATACAACAACAAACTAGATATTGTTAGCTGCACATTCCAAACCTCTTTAGATCTGAATATTTCTTATCGAGTAGCTAACTAAACATAATGTGGTTTTGTGTTTCTACCATATATACCTAAAATCGTACACCATAATCGCATTTCATTAATATACTTTCCTACATTTTCCTTAACGGGTTCCTACCCTCACCATCCAATCGACAGCAACAACAAACAAAAAAAAAAAAAAAAAAAAAACTGACCTAAGTATTTCTCTCTCGATCCCCATTTATACACATTAGTTCGCTAATTTCTAAGTTTATCTTATAACCCGAAAAGGAGCTGAAAACTTCTAATACATGTGGGATCGTAGGGATAGACTGCTGGATATTGGTAAGGAAAACCAACACGTCATCTGCATAGAGCAGCGTTTTAAGACGATATATACCAAATGGGACACCTATCAATTCATCTCTAAATCTAATCGCAAGAGGTTCCAGCACTATATTAAAGAGTAAAGGGGATAGAGGGCAACCTTGTCTGGTGCCTCTCTGTAATATTATTTTAGGAGAAAAGGACCCATTGATAAGCAGAAAGGATATTGGATTATGATATAATCTAAGAATAAACTTTACGAACTCCCCTTTTAAGCCAAACTTCTCCATCGCCCTGAAAAGATATTCCCATACAATCGAGTCAAAAGCTTTGACCGCGTCTAAAGAGAGTATAGCAGTCTCTTTTGTCATAATGGCTTCTTCTTCTCCTTGTCCACATTCCAAGCATAATCCAAAAAATTGATCAATTTGCGGATATTTTTCACTGGATTTCTAGCTACCATAAATCCAGTCTGATCTGGATGAATGATTTTATGTAAACAAGAAGATAATCTTGAAGCAATAATAGCCATTAAAATCTTATAATCTGCGTTCAGAACTGAGCTCGGCATATAAGAGGCCAGATCTTCTGGATTTTTACCTTTCTTTAAGATGAGAGAGATATTGGCTGCAGAGAAGTAACTAGAAATCATATTATTGGAACTACAGTATAATAATAATTAAATAATTTTTCTAAAGTGGGCAGAAAGACCTCACCAAGACATTTATAAAACTCTGCAGGGAACCCATCTGGTCCAGGAGCCTTATTCATCTTCAAATGATCTATGGCTTTTTTAATTTCATCGATTGATATTGGGGCATTAATCAATATTAAGTCCACACTATTTAATTGAGGCGTTTTTATCATAGACCAAAATAAATCTTGATTGACATTATCTATCTCAACTCGAGAGTATAATTGTTGATAATAAGCAAAAAATGCCTCCATGATCCCATTAGTCTCCGTATATCTTCCCTTATCGATTTGAATCGCAGAAATAAGGTTTTTCTTTTTTCTAACCTTAATGAGTCTAGCCAAATATTTAGCGGAGGAACCATGCATTCCTTTAAATTGGAGGTTAATTTTTGCTTCTTCTTCTAAAAGTTTTTGTTTTAAAAACAAATCTCTTTCCTTCTTATTATCTTGGTATTTTTTCCAATTTCCCGAAGAACGGCTTAAACAATATTTTCTATATGAATTCCTGACTTTATTCGTGATTTGAATTTCCCATGCTTTACTCTTTTTCTTCGATATACTAAGATATGTTTGTATTTCTGCCCGCATTACTGCTTTAAAAGCTTCCCAGAAAATTTCCGGTTTATTAGAATAACTTATATTATCAGAGTAGTATCGCTGCTCAAAAAATTAACAAATTTAGCATTAGTGTACAGATATTGAGGAAAATAAAAACTAGGCGTTTGAATCCTTTTTTTTAGCCCAGTAAGAAATGCCAGAGAGATGATTGCATGATCTGAGATGATAATATCTCCGATTCCTGTCTCTAATTTCTGAATAGATAGATTCTCCGTAATTAAAAATAGGTCAATTCTCGAGAAAGTGCCATGTGCTTTAGACTCACAAGAAAATGATTGTTTATCTGGGTTTTTTAAACCCCATACATCTACTAATTTTAACCTAGCGCAAAATTGTAATAAATATTTTGCATTTTTTTCATATACTGATCTATTTTTATTAGACAGTCTGTCTAGCACAGGACATAAGGTGGCATTGAAATCACCCCCTAAAATTAAATTTTCAGTGATAAAGGGAAATAATTTAATTTTTATTTTCTCCCAAAATTCTTTGGAGAACTTATTTGGAGCATATATGTTACAAAATATAAATTTAATGTTCTTTATAAACACATGAATAAGAATATATCTTGCGGCTGAATCTATTTCTACCTTATCTATCTTATATTCCAACTCTTTATGGAAAAGAATAGCGACTCCACATTTTTTAGATGGACCAGTCGTAGAGACTACTTCCCCTACCCATTTTATCTTCAATTTAGCCGCTTCTTGCTCATTAAGATGTGTCTCCTGGAGGAGAACAACATCTGGATTATACCTTGCTAGGGTCTTAATAACCAATTTACGTTTAATGGGGGAGGATATCCCTCCTATATTCCAGGATAAAACCTTAATTCCTTCCACCATCCAGATTCAGATTAATTAACCAATTTGTAGGGGGCAGTCCATTCGGGGCGAACCGGGGGCGCGGGACTGGGGAAGAGGGAAGCGGCGGCGGCGGAGAGGAGAGGAGAGAGAAAGAGAAAAAAAAAAAAAACACACACACAAATCAGCCATAAAAAACAATTAAACAAAATAACAACTTCGCTACCCATGTCTATCATTGAGAGTATAGTCTTCAACATTGCTAATAAAGTTATTGTCTCTAGTTAGTAGAATTTCAACGATTAACTGCTCTCAATGTATTTTTTAACTTCTGTAACCTCATCAAATACATGCCTAGTACCAGAGAGATCCTCAACTATAATTCTGGCGGGGTAAACCATGCGAGCCTTTAATCCTTTATTTATTAATTGCGTGCAATGGGGGGCCATCAGTCTTCTTTTAGATGAGGTCTCAAAAGAGAAGTCCTGAAACAATAGTATCCTGCTGCCTCCAAATACTGGAGGATCAGATTTTTTAAACAGTTTCAATAAATCGACTTTATCTTGAAATTTAAGAAGTTTGAATAGACAGACTCTACTCCTTGTGACTCCATCTAAAGAGGACTTCTTGGGGCCCAATCTATGTGCACGCTCAATCGTGAGTGGTAGCAAGTGGGATGGCATTCCAAGAGAGAGGGGTAATGTAGTGGACGTAAATTTTATTAAATCCTCAAATTCTGACTGTTCGGGAAGCCCTACTAATCTAATATTGTTACGCCTGGAGCGATCCTCAAGATCCTCCAGGCGTAACTGCATATTTTTAATTTTGGATTCTTGTTTTCGTAGAGTATCAGCCTGAATATGCGTCTGATCTTCTATATTAGAGATCCTGGCCTCTGCTTCTGTTAACCTCGCTGAGAACTGTCTTACTTCAACAGACAGTGAGCCTATTTCGGTAGCAATTGAGCCCAGCTCTTTTTTGATAGCTTCAAATTGCGGCGAAAACACTTCTGATATTTTATCTATAAGAGCTTATGAATCAAATGGGGACCTGCTAGGTTCCATTGTACTATCTAAACTGGTGTCGATTGTTTTATTTTTCTTGTCTTTCGTTTTCACAGGCATTTTAGGAGAATTAGATTTCCCCTGCGTGATAAATTTTTCCATTCAAAGCGTGAGTGAGAGAAAAAAAGAAAACCTCCCCCTACCCCACATACAATGCCAGGCAAAAGCCTGGGAAGTGGACGTGTAAAAAAATAATAAGAGTATATAAATGTGTATATTGTATCCTCCTCTTCCTTTCTTATTTGTGTGTGTGCCTTATATCTTATCCTTTTCTTATGTGTCTCTTTTGTGTTTTTTCTGTTTTACCTTTCTTTATTACCCAGTGAAGAAAATAAAAAATCTAACAGTGAAAAATAGGGCCTGCAATCTATAAGACAGATAAACTTTTCCAAAGCCTAATAACCAGTTAGATAGATATCTAGAAAAAGGGAACATATAATAAAGGGAGATTTCCCCAAATATTGTGAAAAATAAACAGGCTACTTATAGAGTATAAAGTTGGTCAATGTTATACCTATTGTAGTTTCTTAGAGGTAGCCTACAGGATTTACAGTAAAATTATCTACGTTCCTATACAACCTGCTCTCCTTTGGAAAAAGAAATATTTAAACAGGTCACAAATGAGGGAAAGCTTTTCCCTTTCTTTATCGTGGTCACCAGCTATCAACCAAAATCTTTGTAGTGAGATAGAAGAAATCAACATTGTTAAAAGGACATTTATAATACCCACATTTGCAAACGGGAATAATAGGGAACTCTGCAAAAATAAAAATTGCCTGAATCTGATAACAAAACAAAAGCTCCCAATTTCTTGCCCTTTTTCTGTTACACACTGTAGAGTACTTACACCATTACCTTTAAAAGAGATGGGAACAATATTACTACTATGGAAATGAGAAGAAAAAGAGAACTTTTTTTTCTCCTTTCTTTTCCCCAAGAAATAGCGACCATGGAGATTTTAGGCTCAGGCTGTACACTTCTGGCCTGATCGAGAGCGTCCAGAGTAATGTTCTCAGGAAAAAGAATATATTACAAGATGTATACGATTACTCCTTTTTTCCCCCTTCTAGGCAGTCCTAGTGAGCAGCCGTAGATGTGTTTAAATACAGGAGATCCTCCTTTCCCTGCGAAGGTGAATTACCAGTCCTTCAACCCACCACAATAGCTGAGTATAAACACCAAAAAAGAAACTAGCAGATAGAGCGTTAAAATGTTTATAACTCACATATATGTCGCCCAGTCCGTTAGCTCAGTCCTGAGGGAGTTATTCTAGGGCTCTCCTGACGGTTTACAGTCCGCAAACTGCTCCCCTCCTCAAGCTGGACAGTATCTGGGTTTGCTTAACAGATCTGTGTGGGCTCTGTGTGAAAATGGTGGGTGTCGTCTGCTTCCTGACACACCTCCGTTCCCTATTGGGTGGGTGGGGGGGCTCGCACAATGAGCCGTTTTCAGATTGGCCAAGAATCTTCAGCTGTTACGTCCCAGAACAGCAAGCTGCGGGTACCTTTACTTTTATTGCTTCCAATGATCCCAGAGAGGTTACCGCCCTGGAAGTACCCTAGGAGGTATTGCTACCCCACAACGGGTACGGCTGGCCCTCAGGGTTTGTCCAATGGAGGTAATGCTCTTTCGCTATCCACCACCGTACTTACAAGATGCTGTATTTCTGCTTGTGTACGCCTTTAAAGGGGTAGGCTGTCTCGCTATAGTAGAGACATGTTGTGCAGGCGACAATGAACCGAGTAAGTAGGAATCCCTAGTCAAGGTACTCAGGTTACCAAACCCCGACAGTGGAACGAAGTTGCGGCTCTGACATAAAAGCCGATACTGAGTCTTTTGTCAGTTTCCTGTCTGGGCTTGAATAGAACTTGCCCGACTCCCTAGGATGCTAGACGCACCAACAGCGGGAGATAAGGCAATAGGAGAGAATAGTGTTGAGCTGTCCGAACTTCGGCTCCCAACGCCGACACAGCGTGTTCACACTGCACAGCTCCTCCCACCGGAAACCTATCTCCACTCAGTCTATTCACTTAATAGTAACCAGTTTACCCCAAATTCTATATTCTTTGTGACACTCCCTATTTCTATTTAATGTCAAACAACTCTTTCCATGGGATACATACGGCTAGATTACGAGTTTTGCGTTAGAAGCTATGCGGTGCAGTTTTTGCTCACTGCTCACTTACCTGTAGCGCTGGTATTACAGGTTTTTACAAACCCGGCATTAAAAGGCAAGAAGTGAGTGTTGAGCAAAATTTTGCTCCTTACTGCACTCCAATACCAGCGCTGCTTAAGTCAGTGGTGAGCTGGTTGTATGTGATCATGCACGATTTTTCCATAGGAATCAATGGGGAGAGCCAGCTGAGAAAAAGTCTAACACCTGCAAAAAAGCAGCGTAAAGCTCCTTAACGCAGCCCCATTGATTCTTATGTCTTATGTCTACACCTAACACCCTAACATTAACCCGAGTCTAAACACCCCTAATAATACACTTATTAACCCTAATCTGCCGCTCCGGACATCGCCGCCACCTACATTATACTTATTAACCCCTAATCTTACCTATAAAATAAACCCTAAGCTAGTTACAATATAACTAATAGTTACATTGTAGCTAGCTTAGGGTTTATTTTTATTTTACAGGCAACTTTGTATTTATTTTAACTAGGTACAATAGTTATTAAATAGTTATTAACTATTTAATAACTACCTAGCTAAAATAAATACAAAAGTACCTGTAAAATAAAACCTAACCTAAGTTAGAATAACACCTAACACTACACTATAATTAAATAAATTAACTAAATTAAATACAAATACCTAAATTAAATTAGCTAAAGTACAAAAAAAAAACCCAAACACTAAATTACAGAAAATAATAAACACATTACAGATATTTAAACTAATTACACCTAATCTAATAGCCCTATCAAAATAACCCCCCCCCCCCCAAATAAAAATAACCCCTAGCCTAAACTAAACTACCAATAGCCCTTAAAAGGGCCTTTTGTGGGGCATTGTCCCAAAGTAATCAGCTCTTTTACCTGTAAAACAAAAAAAATACAAACAAAATGTGTACTTATTGTTGTCTGTGATTTTGTATAGTTTTTACTGTGTAAATATTTTTTATTAGCTCTTTATAAATGTAATTTTTTGGTAATAAATAAACCTTTGTCTTTGTTGGGCAGCATTTCTGCATTCATTTGGTTTACTTAGATGTTTTTAATGAGGGATTTCGCAGACATTCCTTAAAATTGTACAGCAAAACATGGACATGATGTTTTTTTGGGTAGTGGAAAAAATAATACTTTTAAATAGATATATGTCCTATTATTCCCTTTGCTTTACTGTATGAGGTTTGTGCAGAAGGTGGGTTCATTTATAAAGAGATACAGTGAAGCATGTCAATTACTGAACCATTTAAATGCATTTAATTAATATGGCGTTGAATTCAAATGTTAATATTCATGTATACACTGTTGCTTCATTTACTACTGGCATAGCAACAAATTATTTGCATCTGTATGATTTGAAATAGCAGTGTTTTTATGAAGTATGAAAAAAGCAGTGCATATATTAAAAGCTCGGTTGTGCAGAAAGCAAAGAGGAACGGATACTGTCAGTTGTTTTTATTTTCAGGGAGAAAACAAAATGTTATGACTATGATAAAATACATAAGGGATTAAAGGCTTGCAGGCTCGCTACAAGAGGAACCATAACCCAACTGGGGAAAGGGGGAACTTTAACTTGTTAAACTGTCAGTTAACTCACCCTCTTCTTTTTCCCATAAATTAGACACAGACAGTTTATTTTGGAAATAAACAGACCATCAGTGGTCCCCTTTTATTAACAATATATAACTGTATATGTGTGTGTGTGTGTATATATATATATATATATATATATATATATATATATATATATATATATATTGTGTACCCTTAGAGGCGGGCACTCCAGTTGACTGAAGTAATCGGCCCTGCCCCCTCAGCCTGGCCATCACTCCCCCCCGTTCACCATCTCCGTGCGCTCCTGGCCGTGACCTCCCGCAACAAGGGATAGCATCTTGTTATTACTTGCTGCCACCCACCCAACCTGACTTACAGGAAGGGAGCGAGAGCACTTTTAATATCACGTAGGAATATATCTAACCCTAAATCTGACAGGTGAACCCCATCGGGCCTAAAGAGCTCACCCTTGTCGACCGTAATGGCATTGTGGCGAATCACAAAGCCCTGGGAACCAGTGATACTCCCACCTACGTTCCTATTTAGCTTTTTCCTAACCCTGTATGCTGCGCCGGCGGAACACATATGCCGCCAATGGCATCGGGCTATCACATTGGACCAACCTATCGTGACTCCAGGGAGCCAGGCTCTAATCCAACCTTAGTAGGACTGTATAATTTTCATAAGGTCTAGAGCCAGGATTGCTCCGAAATCATTACCTCTCAAGTGAATGACAATAATATGGGGCTTACCCCACTGCCTATGGGTGTCCTGTAAAACCCCTGGGAGTTGTGGCCAGCATATGCCCCTCAAACCCAGCCACTGAATGGAAACTCTAGCAGACTGGAACCCTAAGTTCTGCCCCCCTTCTTTAGCTAGGGCCCGAATCACTGCCCAATGAATAAAAGAGTGGCTTGTGATACATACTCTGGAGGCAGCTCTGCCCGCACCTAGAAAACAAAACATAATTAGCCATGGTAATTGACAACTGAAATAAATACACAGAGGAGAAGGAGCCCCCACCATACACCACACGCTTCAACCTAACTCTTCCTATTTGTGGGCCACTGGGCGAACATACAATTTGTAGCGGTTAGAACGCCACCGCCCTAGGTGCTGAATACTAAAGGCAGACGCCCCTTCCTGGGCCGCATTTGTGGCCGCCCCAATTCTAAAGGAATGTGGCAATATTCTAGAGGGGTCAAGACCTACTGTCAGGGTGCCAGGAATAAGACTAAGACGGGAAGTGCAAAAATAGTCACACCTTTATTAATAAACACTTGCAGAAGAAGTGAGCAGCGTAAGAAAATCAATAAATAATGATAAGAACAAAACAGCCTTACTGCTCCATAGCCTCCTAACTAGCAGAGGAGGATGTAAGTGCAAATAATAGGCACACTGAGTAAGCTTCAAGTGCAGCTTCTTTCACTCCCTATCAGTCCAGCTGCCGCCGTTCTCTGTTCCTGTGTGTTTCTCCTCACACCGGACGTACAAGCAAATGGACAAACGATCTGTGTGAAAGAGGACAGTGCAAAGGGACACAATTCAAGGCAGTTTTATTGACAGATGCAACACTTTAACACAGATTCTACTTACAAACAGTAAGTTCTTTCAGGCATTTCACAATTTATGTTGTGAACATATAAGGTCTTTGTTCGCTGATACAGGTCACCACGGCTAGCAAGTAATTCTGGTAGGGGATGTTTTCCTCCCGGACTCAGCATACAGCAGCAGGGCACCTTCTCCAGCAGCGGAATAGACCGGTAAGCTCAACGCGTTTCCCCCGGAGTACGCCCGGGCTTTTCAAGAGCAGGATATTTCGACACGGGGTGTGTTGCTATTTCAAGCTAAAGATCGCTTCCCATTGGCCGGTGTTTTAACCAATCAAATGCTAGCTAATCTTACACACCCATATCACAGCGGTAATACTTTTACAACGAGCGATGCTTCAGAACTACTACAACATATTCATTAGGCTACAAGCCATCGCATAAAAAATAATACATTTGCCACATTTAAAAATTATGAAAATGGCAATAAAAAGATTAAAAAAACTAAATTGCTTTAAAATACAAAATATTCACAGTATAATACATTGCTTAATAAAAACAATTCATATTATGAGAAAATGCATTGCAAATACATACAACCATTTTAATTATACATTCATTTCATAATAAGCACAATATATATATTAAAAACAATCGTCATCATAAAAAATTGTGCATATACTCCACATAAAGAACATCAATAAAAATTACCATATACAAAATTATTATATACAGAAATACACAAATACCCCAAGAACATACATAAACACCATATACAAAAAAAATTGTTATTTCAAAAAAATATATGTTAAAATATAGTCACAGAAAGGCTTGAACATCTAAATCGATGTTAAGTCCATATGGGTCCAAAGTTTTCAATTTATATATCCATTCTGTTTCTTTTTGTCTCAATGATCTCAATCTGTTTTTGTTGTCAGGGGGTATCCAATCAATAATCTGGATCTCACGACCCCTAGGGTCACTACCATGGACCAAAGAAAAATGGTTGGGAACACTATGTTTTTTGAGGTCATTCTTTATATTATACAGGTGTTCATTAAACCTAGTCCTCGTCTTCCTTTTGGTACGCCCTACATAGAGCAACTCACATTTACACCTTAAAAGGTACACAGTGTATGTAGTCTCACAGTTGCATCTATGTCTAATTTCAAACTGTTTAGACCCTTCTGAATTTCTAAACACATTACCTCTTTTAACACGTGAACACATATTACATTTACCTTTATTACATTTATATGTGCCCATGGGTAAGGATAACCAATTACATAGAGTGCTTCTCTTATCATATACCTTTGTGGACCCAACTTCAGACTTTTTTAACTTACTGGGTGCTAAGTGATTTTTTAGATTTCTATTTTTTCTAAAGGTAATTAATGGTTTATCTCCTATTGTGTCACCCAAAACGGGGTCTGATTTTAAAATACCCCAATGTTTCCCCATTATTTTCTTTATTACTCTAGCTCCCTCATTATAGGTTGTGATAAAACGTGCTTGGTTGTCCCAAGATTTACTAGTCTTTAGGGTACTCTTATTCTTCAGAAGCTTTTCCCTATCCATCTCCCTGGCTCTTTGTTTAGCTAGATTAAGAAGACCAGAATCATACCCCTTGACTAAAAACTTTTTGTCTAGTTTTGTCTAGTTCTTCCGCCTCTTGTTCAAAATCTGGTAATAAAATTAAATTAGAAATTGTTCATTATTACCAGATTTTGAACAAGAGGCGGAAGAACTAGACAAAAGGTTTTTAGTCAAGGGGTATGATTCTGGTCTTCTTAATATAGCTAAACAAAGAGCCAGGGAGATGGATAGGGAAAAGCTTCTGAAGAATAAGGGTACCCTAAAGACTAGTAAATCTTGGGACAACCAAGCACGTTTCATCACAACCTATAATGAGGGAGCTAGAGTAATAAAGAAAATAATGGGGAAACATTGGGGTATTTTAAAATCAGACCCCGTTTTGGGTGACACAATAGGAGATAAACCATTAATTACCTTTAGAAAAAATAGAAATCTAAAAAATCACTTAGCACCCAGTAAGTTAAAAAAGTCTGAAGTTGGGTCCACAAAGGTATATGATAAGAGAAGCACTCTATGTAATTGGTTATCCTTACCCATGGGCACATATAAATGTAATAAAGGTAAATGTAATATGTGTTCACATGTTAAAAGAGGTAATGTGTTTTGAAATTCAGAAGGGTCTAAACAGTTTGAAATTAGACATAGATGCAACTGTGAGACTACATACACTGTGTACCTTTTAAGGTGTAAATGTGAGTTGCTCTATGTAGGGCGTACCAAAAGGAAGACGAGGACTAGGTTTAATGAACACCTGTATAATATAAAGAATGACCTCAAAAAACATAGTGTTCCCAACCATTTTTCTTTGGTCCATAGTAGTGACCCTAGGGGTCTTGAGATCCAGATTATTGATTGGATACCCCCTGACAACAAAAACAGATTGAGATCATTGAGACAAAAAGAAACAGAATGGATATATAAATTGAAAACTTTGGACCCATATAGACTTAACATCGATTTAGATGTTCAAGCCTTTCTGTGACTTTTTAATCATGGTACATTCTGTTTATTTTGTTTATTCAGTATGAATTTCTAAAAGGTTTTTAGTCAAGGGGTATGATTCTGGTCTTCTTAATATAGCTAAACAAAGAGCGAGGGAGATGGATAGGGAAAAGCTTCTGAAGAATAAGGGTACCCTAAAGACTAGTAAATCTTGGGACAACCAAGCACGTTTCATCACAACCTATAATGAGGGAGCTAGAGTAATAAAGAAAATAATGGGGAAACATTGGGGTATTTTAAAATCAGACCCCGTTTTGGGTGACACAATAGGAGATAAACCATTAATTACCTTTAGAAAAAATAGAAATCTAAAAAATCACTTAGCACCCAGTAAGTTAAAAAAGTCTGAAGTTGGGTCCACAAAGGTATATGATAAGAGAAGCACTCTATGTAATTGGTTATCCTTACCCATGGGCACATATAAATGTAATAAAGGTAAATGTAATATGTGTTCACATGTTAAAAGAGGTAATGTGTTTAGAAATTCAGAAGGGTCTAAACAGTTTGAAATTAGACATAGATGCAACTGTGAGACTACATACACTGTGTACCTTTTAAGGTGTAAATGTGAGTTGCTCTATGTAGGGCGTACCAAAAGGAAGACGAGGACTAGGTTTAATGAACACCTGTATAATATAAAGAATGACCTCAAAAAACATAGTGTTCCCAACCATTTTTCTTTGGTCCATAGTAGTGACCCTAGGGGTCTTGAGATCCAGATTATTGATTGGATACCCCCTGACAACAAAAACAGATTGAGATCATTGAGACAAAAAGAAACAGAATGGATATATAAATTGAAAACTTTGGACCCATATAGACTTAACATCGATTTAGATGTTCAAGCCTTTCTGTGACTTTTTAATCATGGTACATTCTGTTTATTTTGTTTATTCAGTATGAATTTCTATACTTGTATTTTTTGTGTATATTTATGTTGACAACTAATTATGATTTATTTATCTCGTTTCAGGGTATTACTTTGAAATAACATATATTTTTTTGAAATAACACATTTTTTGTATATGGTGTTCATGTATGTTATTGGGGTATTTGTATATTTCTGTATATAATAATTTTGTATATGGTAATTTTTATTGATGTTCTTTATGTGGAGTATATGCACAATTTTTTATGATGACGATTGTTTTTAATATATATATTGTGCTTATTATAAAATGAATGTATAATTAAAACGGTTGTATGTATTTGCAATGCATTTTATCATAATATGAATTGCTTTTATTAAGCGATGTATTATACTGTGAATATTTTGTATTTTAAAGCAATTTAGTTTTTTTAATCTTTTTATTGCCATTTTCATAATTTTTAAATGTGGCAAATGTATTATTTTTTATGCAATAGCTTGTAGCCTAATGAAAATGTTGTAGTAGTTCTGAAGCATCGCTCGTTGTAAAAGTATTACCGCTGTGATGTGGGTGTGTAAGATTAGCTAGCATTTGATTGGTTAAAACACCGGCCAATGGGAAGCGATCTTAAGCTTGAAATAGCCACACACCCCCCGTCGAAATATCCTGCTCTTGAAAAAGCTCGGGCGTACTCCGGGGGAAACGCGTTGAGCTTACCGGTCTATTCCGCTGCTGGAGAAGGTGCCCTGCTGCAGTATGCTGAGTCCGGGAGGAAAACATCCCCTACCAGAATTACTTGCTAGCTGTGGTGACCTGTATCAGCGGACAAAGACCTTATATGTTCACAACATAAATTGTGAAATGCCTGAAAGAACTTACTGTTTGTAAGTAGAATCTGTGTTAAAGTGTTGCATCTGTCAATAAAACTGCCTTGAATTGTGTCCCTTTGCGCTGTCCTCTTTCACACACATTGTTACACCTTTATTAATAGCAAAAAATAATAAAAAGTCCACAAGTAAAATAACAAGCCAGGAGTCAAAACAAGAGCTGGTAGTCAGACGAGCCGAGTCAGGAGCCAAAGCAAATAGTCAGACGAGCCGGAATCAGGAAAGAGGAAAACAGCAGAGTCAGGAACAAGCCAGGGATCAGGAACCAGGAAGGACGTCAGGCAGCCAGGTAATACACAGGAACTCTCACAAACAGGTCTAAAACAACGCAAAGGCAAAGCATACTGAACAGAGGCCCTTTAAATAATAAGTGATGACATGACAATTCTGAGACTGCATCCTTTCTCACATGGATGATGCACACCAGTCTGGCCATAAAAGGAAGTGCAGGAAGTGAGCAGCATCCCCCACAATGCACCATAGTCAGGAAGAGAGGTGAGTAAAATGGCTGCCAGCAGCACATGGCAAACAAAACAGGAAAAATGACAGTACCCTCCCCTTAACAACCCCTCCCCCGCGGGAGGACAAAAGGCTTATTGGGGAAACGGGCATGGAAGGCACGGAGGAGGGCAGGAGCATGACCATCAGAGGAGGGAACCCAAGAATGCTCCTCCGGACCGTAGCCCCTCCAGTGAACCAAATACTGTACACGGCCCCTGGACATACGAGAGTAAATAATGCAGCTGACCTCATACTGGTTGTCAACAAAGATAGGACGGGGACGAGGCAACACAGTGGTAAACCGATTACAAACCAATGGTTTCAAGAGGGACATGAAAAACATTGGAGATGCGCATAGCAGGAGGAAGGTCAAGAGGCCACAGGATTAACCCGTCGGAGTATTCGAAAAGGACCAACATAACGGGGAGCCAATTTATTGGAAGGCACATGAAGGTTCAAGTTGCGGAAGGACAGCCAAACTCTCTCACCAACCTGGTAGGAAGGTGCGGGCAGACGCCTACGATCAGCCTGGAACTTTTGGCGCTGCATGGAACGATGAAGGCAAACCTGAATCTGCACCCACGTGGAACGGAGTTGCCGGAGATGCTCCTATAAAGCCGGAATACCCTGAGACATGAATGAATTGGACAACAAGGATGGTTAAAACCCATAATTCTCCATGAATGGGGATAACTTGGAGGAAGCATTATTTGCACTATTACGAGCAAACTCTGCCCAAGGTAACAGTTCAGACCAATTATTGTGGTGATCTGAGACATAGCAATGGAGGAACTGTTCCAGATCTTGATTAGACCATTTCGCAGCCCCATTGGATTGAGGGTGATATGCCGAGGAGAAAGAAAGCTAGATCCCCATTTGAGCACAAAAGGAACGCCAAAATCTGGAGACAAACTGGAGACAATTTCTTAGAGAAGAAACCATACGGATGCAAGGAACTGTCAGGCGTGGGACGTTGAGACAAGAGGGCACCTACGCATCGACCTTAAGAACGAAAAGGCAGGACAGGGTTAGGATGAGCCAGAACTGGAGCGGCAGTAAAGGCAGTCTTAAGACTATCAAAGGCCTTAATGGCAGTAGGTGACCAATGGAGGGGCCACTGCAGAACTGCAGATAACTTGTCAGGATCCATGGAGAACCCTGCAACGTAGATAACATAACCTAGGAAGGTTACTTGAGTCTGATGGAACTCAAATTTCTCGAGTTTACAAAACAGGACGTTCTCACGTAGTCTCTGAAGAACCCGTGTAACATCAGAACGATGAGCCTCAAGTGTGGCTGAGTGTATGAGGATGTCGTCTAAGTACACCACAACACACTGTTGCAACATCATTAATAAATTCCTGAAAAACAGCAGGAGCATTACATAGGCCAAAGGGCATTACAAGATATTCATAATGCCCGCTCCTGGTGTTAAATGCTGTTTTCCATTCGTGCCCCTCCTTAATCCTAACGAGATTGTACGCTCCTCTCAAATCAAATTTAGTAAAGACCGTAGCTCCCTTGAGACAGTCAAAGAGTTCCGTAATAAGCGGAATAGGGTAAGCATTCTTAATGGTAAGACGATTAAGACCCCTATAATCGATACATGGTCTTAACTCGCCACCCTTTTTCTTCACAAAGAAGAAGCCAGCCCCTGCAGGAGAGCAGGATTTGCGGATGATCCCCCGTGACAGAGCATCGGCAACATACTCCTCCATAGCACAATTCTCTACAACAGACAGAGGGTACACCCGGCCCCGAGGAAGAAATGGCTCCGGGTTGCAGGTCTATGGCACAATCGTAAGACCGGCGAGGAGGCAACGTACCGGCACGCACCTTGTCAAACACGTCTAGGAATTCTCGGTACTCCTCTGGCAATTGAGATACCGAAGAAGTGCACAAGACTTTAACTGGTTTCCGAAGACAAGTGGAAATACATTGCGGGGACCACGACAAAATTTCGGACCTGCGCCAGTCGAGACTGGGATTGTGCTTTTAGAGCCAGGGATAACCCAGAATAACCGGAAAATGCGGAGAGTTTATCACCTGGAACTGGAGGGTTTCAAAATGGAGAGCCCCAACAGCCATGGACAACGGAGCAGTTTTGTGAGTAAAGAGTGCGGGCTGAAGGGGGCTGTCATCAATAGCCTCAATAGCAAGCAGTACGGACCGAGGCAAAACAGGAATGGAGTGCTTTGATACAAAAGCACTGTCAATGAAATAACCCGCAGCACCGGAGTCAACAAGAGCCTGAGTGACTATGGAGGAGTCCACCCAGGAAAGGACAACCGTGACCAAAGGTTTCTCCTTAAGCGGTTCCGGGGAAGAGGATAAACCACCCAAGGTCTGCCCCCGACAGGACCTTAGATGTGAGCGTTTCCCGGCTGTGTAGGACAAGACTTCAAAAGGTGACCCTGTAACCCACAATAGAGGCAGAGCCCCTCCCTCCTCCTAAAGGCCCTCTCCGCTGTGGAGAGACACCTGAATCCCAGCTGCATTGGCTAAGCAGTACCTGGTGACACGGGACCAGGAGGCATGGGAGGAGAGGGAGGCATGGGTGGGAACAAACACGTAGGAGACAACAGAGCAGGAGGCTTCCGCAAGCGCTCCTTGAAAGAGGGCCTCTCTGTAAGTCTGATGTCAATTAGGATCAAAAAAGACACCAATGCCTCAAGATCCTCTGGTAAATCTCTGGCAGCAACTTCATCTTTAATCGCATCAGAGAGCCCATGAAAGAAGGCAGCAACAAGGGCTTCATTGTTCCAACCTACCTCTGCGGCAAGCGTATGGAACTCAATAGCATACTGAGCAACAGATCTTGTACCTTGCTGAATGGACATGAGTCATTTAGCAGCAGAGGAGGAGCGAGCCGGAATATCAAACACCCTTCGAAAGGAGGCCACAAATTCAGGGCAATTTGAAATCACAGGTTTATTAGTCTCCCACAAGGGATTAGCCCAGGCAAGAGCTTTGTCAGAGAGTAACGAGATGAGAAATCCCACCTTAGCTCTGTCAGAGGGAAACGCCTGAGGTAACATCTCAAAGTAAATGCCCACCTGGTTCAAAAACCCTCTGCTCTGAATAGGATCGCCTCCATATCGCTGAGGTAGAGGTGCAGAACCGGACATGCTCCTGGTAGGCATAGGTGGAGCAGCGGAAACAGGAGCAGCCATAACTTGCGGAACACTTTGATCCAAATATGCAGTGCGAGTCAGCAGGGTTTGCAGGGCTAGTGCAAATTTATCCAAGTGGTGATCCTGTGCATCCATCCTGGAAATGATGGCAGGTAAAGGTGGATTATTACCACCATCAGTATTCATGGCCTTTGCGTAATGTCAGGGTGCCAGGAATCAGACTAAGACGAGAAGTGCAAAAATAATCACACCTTTATTAATAGCAAAAAATAATAAAAAGTCCACAAGTTAAATAACAAGCCAGGAGTCAAAACCAGAGCTGGTAGTCAGACGAGTCGAGTCAGGAGCCAAAGCGAATAGTCAGACGAGCCGGAATCAGGAAAGAGGAAAACAGCAGAGTCAGGAACAAGCCAGGGATCAGGAACCAGGAAGGATGTCAGGCAGCCAGGTAATACACAGGAACTCTCACAAACAGGTCTGAAACAACGCAAAGGCAAAGCATACTGAACAGAGGCCCTTTAAATAATAAGTGATGACATCACAATTCTGAGACTGCATCCTGTCTCACATGGATGATGGACACCAGTCTGGCCATAAAAGGAAGTGCAGGAAGTGAGCAGCATCCCCCACAATGCACCATAGTCAGGAAGAGAGGTGAGTAAAATGGCTGCCAGCAGCACATGGCAAACAAAACAGGAAAAAAAAACCTGACACATACCAGCTGCACTACTCTGGCTAGTATTCTATGAAATTGATAAAGTGACAAGGAGGACCGATTGCTATGTATGAGGTATTGGCCTGTCCCTGTAGGCCTGTGCCTTGCAAACTCCCCTATCGCTTGAGTGAGCCATGCCCCTCTAGCCTCCTGATCAGTTTTAAAATGAGGAATTAACAGTAATACAGATGAGGGATACAATCTAATGTGACTGCACTGTATTCCCTTATTAACTTGTTTTTTAAGGGGAGATAGTAATTCCCCAATTCTGAGGGCACTCGCAAAGGCCAATACAAATGCTGCCTTAAAAAGTGACACCTCATAAGAGGTAGAACACACCTCAAGCAAAACCGCCACCAGCCGCTCCAACTGGTCAAGCATAATTGGTTCTCTACCATCTAATTTCTTCCTCTGGGATCTCCCCCAACCCTTCAGGGCCTGCCTAATAAAAAATAAACTACTGGGATCCGGGAGCCCCAGGATCTTATAAAAGAATGCCCCCTTACGAACTCCCGACTTATGTAACTGCACCAGCATCACCTGAGAGGCGCCGGTGGCATCAACCTTGTGATCGCTGCAAAACTGGTCCCATTTTGTCCATAGTCTAAATTAGGACCGCCAAGTCTCTGGGACGAGGGAAGAGCGCACTAAAGGAACTAAGGAAAGCCAGGGTCCACCAACTGCCAAAGAAAATCGGGACAAGTTAGCCTGTCTTCGGCCGCAAAAGGCGCCAATTTTCTAAAAGTCAGCCAATTGAACCTGGAAAGGGCATCTGCTAAAACATTGTTAACCCCTGGAATGTGTCTAGCCTTAAAATGTATGTTAAGCTGCAGGCATCTCAATGCCATGTGGCACAACAGGCGAATGACAGCGGAGGAGGAAGCAGATAGCCTATTAATGGAATGCACTGCACTGATGTTATCGGTCCAAAATATCACTGACTGGTTTTGCATCCTTCCCCCCCCAGAGCTCAACTGCCAGCACAATAGGAAATAACTCTAGTAGCGTGAGGTTCCTAGTGAGGCCTATCCAGCCCGTGCACCCGACCATTGGCCTGCACACCACACCCCCTGAAAATAAGCACTGTAAATTAACGCGCCTGCGGTATCAGTAAACAAATGCAGGATTTGGCTTGAGACAGGACTCGAGCTCCACACGCTAACTCTGTTAAAGTGCACTAAGAAAGCCTCCAACACTTTCAAATCCTCTACCATATCCCAGGAAACTATGATCCTATCAGACACTTTGGGGTTGCCTTTGAGATGGCTTTCCAATCTCCCATTGAAGACCCTGCCTATGGGAATGACCCTACATGCAAAATTTAACAAACCTAATAGGGATTGGAGCTTCCTAAGCGATGTATAAGGTTCAGCAATAGCAGTCCTGACTGACTCTAACATCTCTTGGACCTTATCTAGCGGCAACCTACACACCATCGCTGAGGTGTTGATTTCTATCCCTAAAAAAGTGAGTTTCGTATATGGGCCCTGAGTCTTATCATCGGCTAGGAGAACAACGAATTGCTCCATCAAGTTTCTCATTTCTGACATAATCAGGGAACACCTACTAGACCCCTTATCCCCCACTAACAAAAAGTCATCTAAGTAGTGGACTACTGAGTCTGCACCCATCAGTTTGGCTATTGCCCAATGCAATAATGTGCTAAAGCATTCAAACAAGGAGCAAGAAATAGCACAACCCATCGGTAAACAGTGATCTATGTAGTAGCTACCTTCGAACTTACATCCCATAAGAGAGAATGAACTTGGATGAAGTTGTAATTATTTTAACTATGTAGCTATTAAATAGTAAATAACTATTTAATAGCTATTGTACCTAGTTAAAATAAATACAAAGTTGCCTGTAAAATAAATATAAATCCTAAAATAGCTACAATATAATTATTTGTTATATTGTAGCTATATTAGGGTTTATTTTACAGGTAAGTATTTCGTTTTAAATAGGAATACTTTAGTTAATAAGATTTAATTTATTTCGTTATATTATAATTATATTTAACTTAGGGGGGTGTTAGGGTTAGGGTTAGACTTAGCTTTAGGGGTTAATACATTTATTAGAGTAGCGGCGAGGTCCGGTCAGCAGATTAGGGGTTAATATTGAAGTTAGGTGGCGGCGATGTTAGGGAGGGCAGATTTGGGGTTAATACTATTTATTATAGGGTTTGCGGGGCGGGAGTGCAGCGGTTTAGGGATTAATAACTTTATTAGAGTAGCGGCGAGGTCCGGTCGGCAGATTAGGGGTTAATAAGTGTAGGTAAGTTAGCAGCGACGTTGGGGGGCAGATTAGGGGTTAATAAATATAATTTTGGGTCGGCAATGTTAGGGGCAGCAGATTAGGGGTGCATAGGTATAATGTAGGTTGCGCCGGTGTCCGGAGCGTCAGATTAGGGGTTAATTGTGTAATGCAGGTGTCAGCAATAGCGGGGGCGGCAGATTAGGGGTTAATAAGTGTAAGGTTAGGAAAAAACACAATGAATATCCAGCACTCAGACCCAAGGTGTGTGCAAGCTGACACAGGATCACTGCAAAGATCCAAGTAACATCAAATATATCCAAGAAATGCAGCAGCACCATTTCTCATCATCCATAAAAAGTTCCTTTATTAGCACATAATGGGAGCAGGCAAGAAATAGAACAACGTTTCGGGTAGTCAACCCTTAGTCATGTTCACATTCGCCTAGATTTAGAGTTTGGCGGTAGCCGTCAAAACCAGCGTTAGAGGCTCCTAACGCTGGTTTTTACCGCCCGCTGGTATTTGGAGTCAGTCATTAAAGGGTCTAACGCTCACTTTGCAGTCGTGACTTTTCCATACCGCAGATCCCCTTACATCAATTGCGTATCCTATCTTTTCAATGGGATCTTTCTAAAGCCGGTATTTAGAGTCTTGGCTGAAGTGAGCTTTAGAACTCTAACGACAAAACTCCAGCCGCAGAAAAAACCCAGGAGTTAAGAGCTTTTTGGGCTAACGCCGGTTCATAAAGCTCTTAACTACTGTGCTCTAAAGTACACTAACACCCATAAACTACCTATGTACCCCTAAACCGAGGCCCCCCACATCGCCGCCACTCGATTAATTTTTTTTAACCCCTAATCTGCCGACCGCACACCGCCGCCAGCTACGTTATACTTATGTACCCCTAATCTGCTGCCCCTAACGCCGTCGACCCCTATATTATATTTATTAACCCCTAATCTGCCCCCCTCAATGTCGCCGACACCTACCTACACTTATTAACCCCTAATCTGCCGACCGGACCTCGCCGCTACTATAATAAAGTTATTAACCCCTAATCCGTCTCACTCCCGCCTCAATAACCCTATAATAAATAGTATTAACCCCTAATCTGCCCTCCCTAACGTCACCGACACCTAACTTCAAGTATTAACCCCTAATCTGCTGACCGGACCTCACTGCTACTCTAATAAATGTATTAACCCCTAAAACTAAGTCTAACCCTAACACTAACACCCCCCCTAAGTTAAATATAATTTAAATCTAACTAAATAAATTAACTCTTATTAAATAAATTATTCCTATTTAAAGCTAAATACTTACCTGTAAAATAAACCCTAATATAGCTACAATATAAATTATAATTATATTGTAGCTATTTTAGGATTAATATTTATTTTACAGGCAACTTTGTAATTATTTTAACCAGGTACAATAGCTATTAAATAGTTATTTACTATTTAATAGCTACCTAGTTAAAATAATTACAAAATTACCTGTAAAATAAATCCTAAACTAAGTTACAATTAAACCTAACACTACACTATCAATAAATTAAATAAAATACCTACAATTATCTACAATTAAACCTAACACTACACTATCAATAAATAAATTAAATAAAATACCTACAATTAAATACAATTAAATAAACTAACTAAAGTACAAAAAATAAAAAAGAACTATGTTACAAAAAATTAAAAAATATTTACAAACATTAGAAAAATATTACAACAATTTTAAACTAATTACACCTACTCTAAGCCCCCTAATAAAATAACAAAGCCCCCAAAATAAAAAAATGCCCTACCCTATTCTAAAATTAAAATAGAAAAGCTCTTTTACCTTACCAGCCCTTAAAAGGGCCATTTGAGGGGCATGCCCCAAAGAATTCAGCTCTTTTGCCTGAAAAAAAACATACAATACCCCCCCCAACATTACAACCCACCACCCACATACCCCTAATCTAACCCAAACCCCCCTTAAATAAACCTAACACTAAGCCCCTGAAGATCTTCCTACCTTATCTTCACCACACCGGGTATCAGCGATCCGTCCAGGCTCCGTTGTCTTGATCCAAGCCCAAGCGGGGGGCTGAAGACATCCATCCTCCGGCTGAGGTCTTGATCCAAGCGGGCAGAAGAGGACATCCGGACCGGCAAACATCTTCATCCAGGAGGCATCTTCTATGTTCTTCCATCCGATGACGAGCGGCTGATCTTCAAGACCTCCAGCGCGGATCCATCCTCTTCTTCCGACGACTAGACGACGAATGAAGGTTCCTTTAAGGGACGTCATCCAAGATGGCGTCCCTCGAATTCCGATTGGCTGATAGTATTCTATCAGCCAATCGGAATTAAGGTAGGAAAATTCTAATTGGCTGATGGAATCAGCCAATCAGAATCAAGTTCAATCCGATTGGCTGATCCGATCAGCCAATCAGATTGAGCTTGCATTCTATTGGCTGATCGGAACAGCCAATAGAATGCAAGCTCAATCTGATTGGCTGATCAGATCAGCCAATCGGATTGAACTTGAATCTGATTGGCTGATTCCATCAGCCAATCAGAATTTTCCTACCTTAATTCCGATTGGCTGATAGAATCCTATCAGCCAATCGGAAATTCGAGGGACGCCATCTTGGATGACATCCCTTAAAGGAACCTTCATTCGTCGTCTAGTCGTCGGAAGAAGAGGATGGATCCGCGCTGGAGGTCTTGAAGATCAGCCGCTCGTCATCGGATGGAAGAACATAGAAGATGCCTCCTGGATGAATATGTTTGCCGGTCCGGATGTCCTCTTCTGCCCGCTTGGATCAAGACTTGGATGGATGTCTTCAGCCCCCCCGCTTGGGCTTGGATCAAGACAACGGAGCCTGGACGGATCGCTGATACCCGGTGTGGTGAAGATAAGGTAGGAAGATCTTCAGGGGCTTAGTGTTAGGTTTATTTAAGGGGGGGTTGGGTTAGATTAGGGGTATGTGGGTTGTAATGTTGGGGGGGGGTATTGTATGTTTTTTTTCCAGGCAAAAGAGCTGAATTCTTTGGGGCATGCCCCGCAAATGGCCCTTTTAAGGGCTGGTAAGGTAAAAGAGCTTTTCTATTTTAATTTTAGAATAGGGTAGGGCATTTTTTTATTTTGGGGGGCTTTGTTATTTTATTAGGGGGCTTAGAGTAGGTGTAATTAGTTCAAAATTGTTGTAATATTTTTCTAATGTTTGTAAATATTTTTTTATGTTTTGTAACTTAGTTCTTTTTTATTTTTTGTACTTTAGTTAGTTTATTTAATTGTATTTAATTGTAGGTATTTTATTTAATTAATTTATTGCTAGTGTAGTGTTAGGTTTAATTGTAACTTAGGTTAGGATTTATTTTACAGGTAATTTTGTAATTATTTTAACTAGGTAGCTATTAAATAGTTATTAACTATTTAATAGCTATTGTACCTGGTTAAAATAAATACAAAGTTGCCTGTAAAATAAATATAAATCCTAAAATAGCTACAATATAATTATAATTTATATTGTAGCTATATTAGGGTTTATTTTACAGGTAAGTATTTAGCTTTAAATAGGAATAATTTATTTAATAAGAGTTAATTTATTTTGTTAGAATAAAATTATATTTAACTTAGGGGGGTGTTAGGGTTATGGTTAGACTTAGCTTTAGGGGTTAATACATTTATTAGAGTAGCGGCGAGGTCCGGTCGGCAGATTAGGGGTTAATAATTGAAGTTAGGTGTCGGCGATGTTAGGGAGGGCAGATTACGGGTTAATACTATTTCTTATAGGGTTATTGAGGCGGGAGTGAGGCGGATTAGGGGTTAATAACTTTATTATAGTAGTGGTGAGGTCCGGTCGGCAGATTAGGGGTTAATAATTGTAGGTAGCTGGCGGCGACGTTGTGGGGGGCAGATTAGGGGTTAATAAATATAATATAGGGGTCGGCGGTGTTAGGGGCAGCAGATTAGGGGTACATAGCTATAATGTAGGTTGCGGCGGTGTACGGAGCGGCAGATTAGGGGTTAAAAATAATATGCAGGGGTCAGCAATAGCGGGGGCGGCAGATTAGGGGTTAATAAGTGTAAGGCTAGGGGTGTTTAGACTCGGGGTACATGTTAGGGTGTTAGGTGCAGACTTAAGAAGTGTTTCCCCATAGGAAACAATGGGGCTGCGTTAGGAGCTGAACGCTTGTTTTTTGCAGGCGTTAGGTTTTTTTTCAGCTCAAACTGTCCCATTGTTTCCTATGGGGGAGCACGTTTTTGAAGCTGGCCGCGTCCGTAAGCACCGCTGGTATTGAGAGTTGCAGTGGTGGTAAATTATGCTCTACGCTCCCTTTTTGGAGCCTAACGCACTGAAAACCCAGCCATTCTGTGAACTCTAAATACCAGCGGTATTTAAAAGGTGCGGCCAAAAAAAAGCACGCGTAGCTAACGCACCCCTTCTAACGCAAAACTCCAAATCTAGGCCATTGTGTTTGTAAGTCCTAATCACCTTTAAATATTTAACAGCCAGGTGAGACCACACCTTTCCACTTAATTACCTAGACATACATATCTTCTTAATCTCTACTGACATCTAGTGGTCTAAACCTATATCAAAAATACAATTTATTTATACAAAAAATAAGTTTTTTTTAAAAAAAAGAGAACAATCACATTTGTTGAAGAGCAGATATAAACATGTCAAAATACAAAATTTAATACCAGAAAAGGAATTGTACAGTATTAAAAAATATGTTACTCTATATAAATACACTTAAATCTAATTCCCTGTTCATGCCATTGGGGATTAAAGTGTCTAATTTATTAATCCAGAATGCCTCATGTTTTTTGAAAAGCAACTCTTTATTACCACCACGTCTAGGACTCTGCATGTAATCTATTATTTGGAATCTTAATTGTGCAATAGAATGTCCTTTAGTTAAAAAATGGTGGGCAACTGGGGCCTTTAGATCTCCTGTCCTAATGTTAGATTTATGTTGGACTATTCTGTCCCTCGCTCTCTGGGTCGTCTCTCCAATGTAAATAAGCCCACACAGACACTTGATTAGATATATAACAAAATTTGCATTACAATTATAATAACCCTTGATCTTAAATTTCTGTCCCGTAAGGGGGTGCATAAATACATCACCTTTTATCATGTTATTACAACTGGAGCAATTGAGGCAGGGGAAACAACCATTTTAAGTGTAAGGTTAGGGGTGTTTAGACTCAGGGTTCATGTTAGGGTGTTAGGTGCAGACTTAGAAACTGTTTCCACATAGGAAACAATGGGGCTGCGTTAGGAGCTTAACGCTGCTTTTTTGCAGGTGTTAGGGTTTTTTCAGCCCAAACTGCCCCATTGTTTCCTATGGGGGAATTGTGCACGAGCACGTTTTTCCAGCTAGCCGCTACCGTAAGCAACACTGGTATTGAGAGTTGAAGTGGCGGTAAATATGCCTTTACGCTCCCTCTTTGGAGCCTAACGCAGCCCTTCAGAGAACTCTAAATACCAGCATTGTTTAGAAGCAGCGCTAGAAAAAAAAAGACGCATAGCTAACGCACCCCTTTGGCCGCAAAACTCGAAATCTAGGCAAGAGTGTATCCCCCCTATTTTCCTGCGTGACGAATTGAGCCTTATTTAAATAATTCAATTCCCTTATTTCTTGGTTATAGCCCATTTGCAAAAACTCCCTGCGACCATCCATGCCCCTATTTGTCCCCCTCCGCCCCCCAAATCCCCTTTTGATGGACCGTGACCTCCCCAGCAAGCAACCCACCAGGCTCATTGGCCGCTGAGCGCTTTTGGTGCTCACCTGCACCGTGCCTGATGGCCGCTCTGCTGCGTGGGGACTGAAGACTGAGAGCCGTGACATCACCGGAAGTGACGTTGACCGCGACCGGAAGTGGAGGCGGCGCCATTCCTGGAGCATGTGTGGAGTAGTCCCAAGATAGCGGAGGAGCTAGCTGCGCATTATCGTGAGGAAAGGTAAGTATACTTTCCATTTGACCTGGGGTAGTGTGGATAGTTAGACCGGAAGGAGGGCCGGATGATTTGACGCCGGTATACGCGACCAGGCCGGGCAGCCTGATTAGGGCTTGGGGGCCTAGGTAGGAAATAAAGGGAGTCAGGCTGGGGACAGCATGAGTAGGGGCTGCTGGGCCTAGGGGGCTATCTGCAACCAGGCTGGGGGCAACTTGACTTGGGCCTGCTGGGCCTAGGGGGCTAAGTAAAGGAGCCAGGCCGAGGGCAGCCTGATTAGGGCCTGGGGGCAGCCTGATTAGGACCTGCTGGGCCTCGGGTGCTATGCGTGACCAGGCCAGGATTAGGCCGATTAGGGCCTGCTGGGCCCAGAGGGGCAATAAAAGGAGCCAGGCCTCAGGCAGCTTGATTAGGGGCTGCTGGATGCAGAGGGCAATTCATATTAAGGCCTGCACCAAGTGGGGTCATATGCAGAGCCACGTGGCTTACTACCACACTGCCCATGTGAGGTTCCTTTTGCACTGGCCCAGCATGCTGCGCTATTGGGTCTGTATTTTGCGGCCTAGTGTGAGAAACTGGGGATAATGGTTGGCCTACCATAGGGGAATGAGCCATCTGGCCTGCCGAAATTGCAGACGCTATTGTTGAAAGCAGGGATGCAACCGCACCTGCCGCAGTATCAGGGAGTGCAGAGAACAACTGCACAAAGGATGAAGAGATGTCCTGTGGGGGGATTGGATTAGAAGGCCCCTGAGGGTGGGGTGGAGGGGGATTTAGATGCTCAGGGGGGTTTCCATTACCACCTGGACAGGGCTATGTAATTGAACTGCTGGAGTTTGATGAATATCAACCATCAGGGTATTCTTAGGTGTTTTATCCTGTTGTTGTGGAAGGGATTTGGAAGGTGTTACAGGAGGGGGTTGAAATTGTGAAGAGGGCACAACTTCATCTGATTCTTGTACACTTATCTGTTGATCCAGGTCATGCCTCATAGTTGGAGAAGATGAACAGAGCAGCCTGACAGCAACTTGACAGCTTCTTGTCCTGCAGCAAAAGAGGAAGAGGAACTCCAGGTTCAAAAGGACAAAAGGTAAGCCACTCCCTGGCCCTGCAACATTGTTGCAAACTTACTGCAACTCCCATTCCTCTATCCCACTCACTGCCAGCCTTAACGCTTAAGGCGCTGCAAGCCTATCTGGCTCTACACTTTCCTTTTACTTATAAAAAGCACATCATGTCAAAGTAACTACAATTTATTTATGATGTGCAGGGAAGAAAAGTATGTTCGGATATTCAGGAAAATTCATTTAGCTGAATATTAGAATATTAAAACGAAACGAAAATCATTTCATTAAACATTAACATTCATTTTTGTTAAAACTATTGTAAATGTTTCAAAGCTACAGGTGAAATGTTCACCTCTAGCTACAATACTTACATTTAAGGGACAGTCTACACCAACATTTTAATTGTTTAAAAAGATAGATAATCTCTTTATTACTCATTCTTCAGTTTTGCATAACCAACACAGTTATATTCATATACTTTTTACCTCTGTGATTACCCTATATCTAAGCCTCTGCAGACTGCCCTCTTATTTGTTATTTTGATAGACTTGCATTTTAGCCAATGCCGTGAGCACAATTTTTTCTGTATGGCACATATGAACTAACGCCCCCTAGCTGTGAAAAACTGTCAATTGCATTGAAATAAGAGGATTCCTAAAGGGCTTATAAATTAGCATATTAGCCTACCTAGGTTTAGCTTTCAACTCAGAATACCAAGAGAACAAAGCTAATTTGATGATAAAAGTAAATTGTAAAGTTGTTTAAAATTACACGCCCTATCTGAATCATGAAAGTTTCATTTTGACTAGACTGTCCCTTTAATATGCTCTCCAGAGCATGGAGAACACGTTAAAAAAAGTATTAACCACTAAAAATAAATAAAAGAAGCGAATGAATACTGAATTTTCGTCAATATTTATTTGTTTTCTTTATTCTCGTTGGTGCAATCTTTCGGAATTTTGTGACAAATGTGCATTTGTCCGAAAATAAATGCACATCTCTACAATTTATTGGCACGCTTATTTAGCTAAATCTATCAGAGGGATTTGCAGCTTGGCTGCATAACAAACAAAACGTTAAAGGAACAAATGTAACGCTAATGATTTAGAAAGAGCATAGAATAAAAAAAAATATTTTTAGTTTATTCTATTATCAATTTTTTTTGTTCACTTTGTATCCTTTGTTGAAGAACAAGCTCAGGAGCAGCAATGCACTGCTGAGAGCTAGCTGAACACATCTGATGAGTCAATGACAAGTGGCATATATGTGCAGCCACCAATCGCCACTAGCTCCCAGCTGCACATTACTGGTCCTAAGCCTACCTAGAAATGCTCTCCAACAATGGATACCAAGTGAACAAAGGAAATATGATAAGTAAATTAAAAAGTTGTTTAGAATTGCATGCTCTAACTGTACCAGGAAAGTTTAATAACAAGATTCAATAAAACCCACTGGTGTAACTAATATCTGACCGGCTACAAAACTGCAATTTGAAAACTGCAGAATCCAAAGAGATTTGTATCTGCTCTTGTCATATCTGCCAGTTATGAGTTCAGCTGCCTTATAATAATTGGAACCATATCTTTGTCGTAACCTTGCATTTCTTAGCACATAGAAAGCCTTATATTTATCAAGCTCCGTATGGAACTTGATGCCCCTTGCTAAAAACCGCTGCTCTATAACTTGTCTGCCTGCTCTGAGGCCGCGGACAGAAATCAACCCAATGGAATACGATCGGGTTGATTGACACCCCCTGCTAGCGGCCGATTGGCCACAAATCTGCAGGGAGCGGCACTGCACCAGCTGTTCACAAGAACTGCTGGTGCAATGATAATTTTATCGATGTGCGGCGGACATGATACGCTACTTTGTTTCATGTCCGCTCGCACATTGTTAAATACTTTAAAACCATTACAGAACAAACAAATTAACAGAAAATTGTCTTTAAAACACTAACGTGTGCATAAATGAATACTTGAAATCAATTTAAAATATGTAAAAGAAAAATTAAAATTTAGGCAACTTTGTCAGCTTTGAAATAGTGAGACATGACTGTGAGATTCACATTGGCAATAGCGTGTTTATGAATTCTTCATGCTGGGCCGAGGTTTAGGTAAAACTGACCATAGCTCTAGAACCCCCTGCCCCCCCGCATTACACATGGTCAGCCCCGGAGACATCTTTGGTTCTATCCAACAAGACTACTTTACCATAACAAAACAGACATACAAATATTTATTATATTAAAATAGAAATCCCCAAATCCAGAATTCCAAAATCCAAATTTATTCTAAAAAATTCAATGTTTTTTCATATTTTTTTTTTAAAGACCATTAAAATAGCTTACAATTAAGTTGCATGTATAAGCTGTATTATGATGACATGTAAATATTGTCCCAGTGACATAAGATATTGTTTTTAATACTTGTCAGTACCGCAAGGTCTCTCAAAGACTTTTAAAAAAGTGAAAAAACGCTAATAAAGGGACATTCCAGTAAAAAATGGAATCTACCTGGATGCATTTCAGTTTTGAATAGAAGCATTTATGAATATATATATATATATATATATATATATATATATATGTGTGTGTGTGTGTGTGTTAATATGTGTTTAAAAAGTGTCAGAAAATTAAATGTGGAGGGCACTAAAAGCAAAAGGGCTTCAGCAGAGTGTAAAATATTTAATATTAAAAAAACAAGAATAAGGTGAAATGTGAAAAATATATATAAGGTGAAAAAATATATAAATATATTATATATATAAAATGTATAAAATATTTATATTAACACGGAGGGTTGTGATCCACCATGAGGATGTCTTAACTCTACGCTGTACAGTGTATACACATAGAGTATAGTGTGTGAATAGCGTATTGATTAATCTCAAACTCCCATGAGGTTTAAAATATACAATGTTTTAATAAACAGAATTGAATACACAATTAATAAAGACTGATGAAAACATATAGTTCCAGATAATACCGGAATTTGGATCTGTCACTGTTTAGGAATAACTCACTAATACCAATATAAACTGAGCGTACAGTGTACTACATGCATAGAACATAGGATTCCAGATAATATTTGGATTCGGATCTATCACTGCTTAGGAATATCTTACTGTTACCAACGTAAACTAAGCATAAAAGTACAATGTACTACCTGCATAAAAATATATTATATATTTAAAAGATTGGATGGGACGTCTCCCAATAAAAGTACATATACCACCTTTTAAAAGGAAAATAATATATATATTTAAAAAAGTGTAGAGTTTAGTGAAAAAATATATACGAAAATAGAGCTCAAAATATTTTTCAATCTTTGAAATGTCTCTACAGTAAGTATCTGTGTGCTGTTAATTGCTTTAGTGTCCATGAATTAACTCACAGTTCTTTGGAGTAATATTTTTCAATAACTTTGTTTCTTTGTGATAATCCACAATAATATAGATGAACGGTACTCACCCTTTCGTAATTTATAAATCATAGGGGGTACCTTAAGCTCAATGTTCCTTGCAGAGAATATGAACCCCAAAGGCCGTTTTTGCTTTATTGGTCCCGCTTTGGGGATTTTCAGAAAGCTTCTTATGGCGTCTGGTTCTCAGGTTGTTGAACTCTGCACTTAGTGCGTGATGCACGCAGGCGTCTAATGGATACCTGATTGAGATTACTTCTCGCTGTATTCTAGATGCACTTCAGGTGTATAATCTTTTGCTGAAAACTTGTCACAAGTTTGGCCAAACTCTCCTTGAAGATGATGTGAATGTTGCCAGAATGGGTCACAGATAAATGCTGACAGTACTTCAACGCGTTTCACCCTTTAATGGGACTTTTTCAAGATTATTTGTCAGCTGTGATAGCTCACCTTTACATACCTGTGTGCTGTTTCTTATTGGTCAAATTCCATTGCAATTCTATTGGTTACGATTTTTTAAGGTAGTATTTTGGGATAGTCTTTTAAGATGGTATTTCATTGTTGTCAGGTTGGTTTCACAACTTAAAGCTGTAATCCTTTTTAATCATATTTATTGTAGGCAATATCCCAGCATATGTATAAAATACATTCCAAGAATTGAAATATATAATGCATATAATATACATATAAAACATGAGGAATAAGTATATAAGATATTTATACATATATGAAGCATATGTATATATACTGTTCTTTAAAAGGTGGTATATTAAAAGGTGGTATACGCTATCTACTATATGTGCAATATATTCTAGAAAGTTTTTTTATTTGAGAAACATACCAAACTTCCTTCCTCAAATGCAGATATTTATGTACATACTTTAGTAATTGATCTGCATCTTTAGTGCCTATCATAATGGTGAGATATAATAAACAGGACTAATACATATAATGAAGATATTTGGGGGTAACTGTTTAGGGTAAAAAATATAAATATTTAGGAATTAGACAGTTGAAATGTCATTATAGATTATAAGAAAAGGGGTGTTGTTGCCTTATATCCCCTGTCATATAGATTAAGGAAAATAATGGGTGTAGATCATAGCTCTCTAGTCATGAAATAAGCTATGATTACAGATATATTCATCCTGTCCAAAATTATTATGATGATTGTTTCAAAAAACTTCTTTGTATTTACGGGATTGTTTTTAGGGGATTTGTATGTTCGTGACATACTGATATTCCTATTAGTTGGTAATGAATAGCATAATGGTTGAGGGTCTGAAACTATGTTTTTCTCACATATCTAAAGGGTCTACACACTGCTCCTCAAGAATGTCTTAAACTGGAAGAAAGGGAGAAATGTCTAATTCTGAGTTCAGTCCGTTCGGGAACAATGTGTCCATATAATATATAAGCTCTTACTCTTTTCTAAGCAATTTTATCTTATAGTTTCCCCCTCTCCAATCTTGTCTGACCGTACACATACCCGAATATTGTAGGTCTTTTAAAATATTTCCGTGGACTTCTCTAAAATGATTGTAAAGGTGTGTGTCCTTGTTCCCCTTTTCTATACACCAAAGGTGTTCACGGATTCGATCTCGGAGTCTTATAGTCGTTTCTCCTATATATATCAAATTGCGACTACATTTTAGTATATATATTACTCCTTTCTGTGTACACCTGATTGTCTCTTTGATTATAAAATCTTTACCTGTATTGGGGATTACAAATTGTTTGGAACTATATCTGCAGGCTCTGCACGTAAAACATGGAAATACCCTTTTAAAGAATTGCCTGTGAGATCAATGTCTTTCATTACATTTATTTTCTTTTTGAACTCACTGGGGGTAGATGTAGGTGTGATGTTGTCTCCAATAACTGGGTAAAATTTTACAAGATGTCAATGTCTGTTGATTATTTTTCTAATCACCTGATAATCACTATTGTATTGTGTTATGAATGGAAATTTTATTGTTTCATTCTTAGTATTATCTCTAATTTTCTTTTGGCTGATTAGGGTATCTCTATCTACATTATTGGCTCATTCTTTTCCTTTAATAATGTGACTCTGTTCATATCCTCTTTCTTGGAATTTTTTTTATCTAGGATGGAAACTTGGGTTTCATAATCGCTGTATTTTGTACAGTTTTTTCTTACTCTTAAGAATTGTCCAAATGGGATGTTTTTAATCCATCTTTTCAGATGGCAACTCTTTCCGTGAATGTTTTTTTTTTTAATCAACCGGTTTAAAAAAACGTTTTTGTTTCAAATTTATTCTCCTCTACTGTGATTTCAAGATCCAAGAATGTGATGGTCTCTTTAATATATTGATAGGTAAATGATTATCCCTTATTGTTTCTATTCATGTTGTTGCCAGGCTCCACCAATGGGATAAAACTATCCTCCCAATGTCCCATAAAGAGATTGTCATAGCTTGGCGCGAATCTCGTGCCCATAGCTGTATTCTCTACTTGGAGGAAATAATTCTCATTAAACGTGAAATAGTTGTGTTCAAGAATGAATAGTATACTTTCTACCATTAATGTTTTTTGTTCTTGTAGTATTTCTGGATCCTTAACAAGATAACTGTTTATGGCTTTAATGTCAGGTTTATGATCTATTGAGGTATAAAGGGAGCTGACATTGCATGATGCTAGAATGATGTTAATATTAATTTTAAGATCATTAAAGATTTTTAATACATGAGTAGAGTCTTTGATATATGAATTAAGATTTTTGACATATTTTTGTAAAAACTTATCTACATATTGCAAAATATTTGAGGTGATTGAATTAATGCCAGAGATAATTGGTCTACCAGGTGGGTTATTTAAATCTTTGTGAATCTTGGTTGAAAATAAAAAATGAAACGATATTTTATGAAACATTCTGTAGAGAAAAACATCTATACCCCTTCTGGAAATACCACTAGAACATATAAACACACAGACCTTAAACCCAGATCCAAATTTTATCCGACACAAGAAGAAGGAAGTAATTTAGACGCATTTGAGAGAAGTTTTAAAAGATCTGAGAAAGGAAAATACTAACAAGAGAATTAATTATAATCAAAATTAAAAAAAGAGAGAGATACTAAATAATTTAAAGAAGAATTAATCCATCATAATAAAACTCGCTGACAAGGGAGGGCGAATCATGATAACGAATAGAGAACAATATATACAGGAAGCAGAAAGATTACTGTGCGACAGGAGAATATATAAAAACCTAGACCTTGATCCCACAAATCGTTTTTCTATTAAACTGCTGAAACCATTAAACAAAGGAAAAGATACAAATATTCTGAATAGGGGTGAAAATGCATTCATATTACAAGAATTTCCAATGATTCCCATTTTTTATTTTCTACTGAAGATTCACAAAGATTTAAATAACCCACCTGGTAGACCAATTTTCTCTGGCATTAATTCAATCACCTCAAAACTGTCACAATATGTAGATAAGTTTTTACAAAACATATGTAAAAAATCTTAATTCATATATCAAAGACTCTACTCATGTACTAAAAATCTTAAATGATCTTAAAATGAATAGTAACATCATTCTAGCATCATGCAATGTCAGCTCCCTTTATACCTCAATAGATCATAAACTTGGCATTGAAGCCCTAAACAGTTATCTTGATAAGGATCCAGAAATACCACAAGAACAAAAAACATTAATTGTAGAAAGTGTACTATTCATTCTTGAACACAACTATTTCACTTTTAATGGGAATTATTTCCTCCAAGTAGAGGGTACAGCTATGGGGACGAGATTCACGCCAAGCTATGCCAATCTCTTTATGGGACATTGAGAGGATAGTTTTATCCCATTGGTGGAGCCTGGCATGAATCTCGTCCTATTTAAAAGATTTATAGATGATATTTTGACAGTATGGCACGGAAATGAATTAGAACTGATAGAAATGTTTAACAACATGAATAAAAACAATAAGGGGTTATCATTTACATATCAATATAGTAGAAGGAGACCATCACATTCTTGGATCTTGAAATCACAGTAGAGGAGAATAAATTTGAAACAAAAACGTTTTTTAAACTGGTTGATTCAAAAATTACATTCATGGAAAGAGTTACCATCTGAAAAGATGGATAGATAACATATGGACAATTCTTAAGAGTAAGAAAAAACTGTACAAAATACAGAGATTATGAATCCCAAGTTTCCATCCTAGATAAAAAAAATTCCAAGAAAGAGGATATGAACAGTCACATTATCAAAGCAAAAGAAAGAGCCAATAATGTAGATAGAGATACCCTAATCAGCCAAAAGAAAATTAGAGATAATACTAAGAATGCTACAATAAAATTTCGATTCATGGGGGCGTGTCCAAGCCACAGCCTTGTCAAGTTGCAAAGATATGTAGCTCCGACTAAACTTTAAATATACAACTGAATACCCTTTGTTAAGTACACCTATCTACCACAAACATCGGCAGGTGCACTGAAGGGAAGACTCAGCGCTAGACAAATCCATTTATCCTGTATTCTGATCAGCGGAACACTGATATTGGACTACCTAAGTTTGACAGAGGCCTGAGAAACCTTGTCAAATGCCCACCCCAGCTAAGGAATTGGCTGGGTAGAGCAGCTCTTGGTCTGCTGTTTGCCCAGACACTCTTCCAGATCTAGCACAAGCTAATAGGAACTCAAGGACACAGTACCACATAATGGAGTATTCTGCTGTGGCGCTGCTAAAATACATAGCAAATAAAATGGATCACCATTTTAACTCCCTCATGGAGCTTCTGGAAGCAGAGCAGGACGACTTTGGTGATAAAGCAAAGACCTGTCGATCGGCTGTATCTACATCTAAGATGCTTGATACCACAACAGAGGTCCCAGATTAGTATACCTCTCCGGTTAATCTTATGGAATATGGCGAGGAGAGATTAACTGGGGTTGCTTGGCCAAAAGTTTCACGTGAGTCAGGGGAAGGCTTTACCATGGCGCCCAGAATTGAAGAGTCGAGACAGGGCTTTCTGACGATGAGACCGGTTCCTAAGGGGTCCTGTGCACCATGTGTAAGCTCAGTTCTTTCTATGGAGCTATCGACTCATTCAATTGACAAATCTTTGGACATAACTGATATCTCAGTAAACCGGCCTGTAAACTATACATTGGGGACTTCTTTTACACTTACCAGGTCAGGCGACTCTCCCCCTTCACATAGACCAACAACTGATTGTCTTACCGGACTGAGTGTCAGGAGAATCTCATCAACCTATGATGGGGGTATGCGGCTTTTGCTATACAGTTCGGAAGAGACTCCCCACATAGTCAGCAAAGATTTGCCATCTCTGTTCTCGGTGGGACGTATAAGAATCACAGGTCGATCCCTTAGCTCCCCAAGAGTGGTCGGCTTACCTGAAAACCTTTGTTCCCCTAGGTCTGGTGTTGGCAAGTAACCATGCTATTTGGATTGTTAGCAGTCCCACGGCAGGCATTCTTTCTTTTATATAAAACTCATGAGCTGCTTTATCAAGACGATTCCCTGATACATACCCAGACTTATGTTTCACAGATGTTGATCATCTTACTACAGCCTACACATCGTTATTTATGGGTATATTATTGATTAAGACCAAAAGCCATCTTATTATTACAGAGAACCTCCTTCTTTACCTATATTGAGAGCCCTAAACATGATATCTTACATTATTTTTGGAAAACAGATACTCAGAGGGTTCAGCATATTCATGTAGATATAAGAACAGTTTTACATATATTTAATGTTCTCTTATTCATACAAGTTCTTGTTAGCTGGCTTTTGTTTTACTTTCCATTTTGTGCTCTAGGTGTACTATTTGACTTACTAATGTCCTAAAGTGTTGAAACCTATCACAACATCACGTAGTCTTGACTAGCTCTGGTGTCCTTAATTAATTTATATTACAATTGTTTTATTTTATCATGGGTTCTAAGTGGAGTTCTATAATAATTTAAAAGTGGTTGTTTTATCATACTCCCTGCCTCCCTAGAATTTGTCCCCACTGTTAATAATGGGTCCAGGATGGTCCTACTCTGTAACTAAAGGAAGGTATAATGATAAGTAATTTATAGCTATATTAGCTTGGACCACAAGTCCAAATTCACTTAACTAAAACATAATCACTTAACCCATTATGGATTCATCAAGAGGTACTTTATGGCTAGGACATAAAATTATCCCACTAAAAGCTAAAAGTTCTGGCTGGATTTTGAAGGACACGTCCCTCCCCCCCCCTTTTTTCTCCCACCCCTCTTTCCCTATTATACAAGCGGCTCTTGCCCGCTGCATTTCCTTCCTTAATACTGTATCTCACATTTCAGCTCACCATACATTATATGTTTATATAATGAACCTGAGTAACTTCATTTGACATAGCATCCCTGATAAAACTGGCCCACAAGTGGCCAATGCAACAGTTACTCCACATTCATGGTTAAAAAGAAAAATGAGGCTTCAGTTACGTTTGTACAGTTTTGCTTCTACGGGTTGTAGATTTTATTCTTTTTTTTATTTTTTATTTTTAGCTCACATTTTACTGACATCTAGAAGTTGTAAAGAATGTCTGTTTAGATGCCTGTCTATTTTTGCCTTAGCCCGGGTTTTCCGGTTGCCTATTTTCCTTATCATTATACTGTCATGAACAAAAGGCGCACTCACCTGTGAGAGTTAAGACACCCGCTTTAAAAGTTAATGTATGCTTATTTATTGTACCTGTAACAAACTTTATAGATCTCTTTTTGTTGTTCCATATGAAAAACCTCAATAAAAACTATTATTAAAAAAAAAAAAATTCCATTCATAACACAATACATTAGTGACCACCAGGTGATTATTAAAATAATCAACAGACATTGGCATCTTGTAAAATCTGACCCAGTTATTGGAGACAACATCACACCTACACCAACAATTATTTATAGAAGAGCCAAGAATTTTTTTTAAATCAAAGATTTTTATTAAGGTAATTAGCAAAACAGAACAAGAGCCACATATAAGCAAGGAAACAAGTGATTACAAAATGAACATGGCTAATAACAATAGTAAATCATGATAGACATATTGAGAACATGTATATCCTACTATATACCTCGGATATATACATTGTAAGATTTACATTGATACCTTATATATATATATATATATATATATTTTTACAGAATATTAATATAGTACCTCATTAGCAAAGTGTTCTGTCCATTAGTATGATATTTTCAGCTGTCATATGTAGAATAAAGATCATAAATGAGAGATACGTTTTTACCCCGTAGGGTGCAAAATACTAATTAAAGTATAGTAGTAATAAGAATGAGATAAAATATACAATATAGTTGACACCATAAATAATGTTTCTTCACTTAACATATAAGGTTACTCTGGAACCTATTCGCGTTTATGTTACATAAGAAGAAAATTGGCTTAAATATATGGAAGGTAGTGGATTAGTACCGCAGTAGAATTCACCATATTGGGTGAATGAATAATATTAAAGAGTCCACCAGATTCGGTGAACAATAATGAAATAATATAGAGTCACCCCCTCCCAGAAGTGAATGCATAGATATGAAATAACTAAATAGGTTTTACAACCTTGGAGCACTGCATTCAATAGTAGATAAATTAAAATTAAAATTGAAGTAGGGGGAGGGGGGGGAGATGTGCAAATCTAAAAAAGAAGGAAGATCCTTAATTCTAGGTGAGATAACCCAAAAGTCACTTTGAGCTGCAGGGCGATGACCAGCTCAGACCTGCATTAATGGCCACGTATCCACATTCTTACCGCCAGTATATAGATATATAATATCATAGCATTCACTCGCTCAAAACAGGGGCTATTTATAAAATTAGGACTACCCTCTAGGTATGGGCCCTATACACAAGAGCGGCTATGTTATATTAATAAAGATGCAAGCCCTAGTAATGATTAGAAGATGTAAAAATCCACTGGCTGCTAAGCAAACGACTCTCGGCAGGTAACATGATACCTATAAGAGGAGGTGTGGTAAGACCTCTAAAAACTATATTGTGGGGTACTTCAAGAGAGGCAAGGTGGTAGCTTGTATGAGCATAGTACAGTGTAATTATTAAGGCAAACGTGTGCACAAATATACTCTATTGTAGAATCACACATGTATACTGATTAGAAGATATCGTAGCTTTTAACAAATATCTCATCTTTCCAACCGCAAAAATGCAGACATTTTAATGCTCTCACTAAATTCAATATGCATTCTTAAGTAAAAGCAACGTCCTCTGTGATGTCTTACACGCTAATGATGTGCATACAAATAGTGTAATGATAAGTCCCACCAAATTACATCTGATCCCCCTGTAAAGTCACAAACTGACTTACAGCACCATAGTCTTTCAGACGTAACCTGCTGATCTGGCCGTAGACAAAACAAGTGAATTATGTGCTGGATCCTATAGTTAAAGTCAGTATATGTGGACACAGTATATAGATAGATCATGAAACTCTAAATTGTCTGTGAGGCCAAGGCTCCTTTACCCTGATAACATAAAAAACCATAAGCCAATTCCCCGTCTATGTGACGGCACTGACATCGGATCAACGTCTGAATTCTCCAGAAGGTTATGGACTACTCCTACAATCTTCCATGCTACCCTGGCAGAGATTAATATGTGCAGTAGTCCGATCAGCAAATAATCATTTGTCAGTCGCTTTCTCTGCATAATTGCAGTGACAGGTCCCGGCTCAGGGCATAAGCAAAGCGGTATGGAGACCGATGACTGCGACAGCACTTCCTTCTTAAGTAGCCGTACCAGAGTTTCTGCAGTACTCACGGCGGGTGTAGTAAGATCAGTTGTCAGCATGCTATATTGGTCTCGTAATGGGTACACTAGATCTCCATTGCTAATACTACTTAGTGGCCATTGGCAACATGCTTTCAAAGAGTCTGCCAGTGTGAGATCCTTCCCTGTGTCTCCAGGCACTTTTCTTGTCTCCTCTCTCATTGCGGAATTTAGCATTTCTGCCAGATCCATAAAGCAGCTTGTAATTTGCCGATCTAGATCCTGTAATAAGGCATAAAGTAGCTCTGAAGGCTCCTCCATTTTGAGAACAGTTTCAAACGTAGGACTGCAGGCAAATGATAGCTGAGGTAGGCCCCAGTATCCCGCCACACGCAATGAATCAGCTCTCTACAATAACAGTGTCAAACACAAAGTTAGTACCACAAGTTGGCTCAAGTAAAGTGTTTTTCCTTCCTAAGTCGGCTGATATATATCCATATAGGAATTTAGCACATTCCGATTCTTCAAATAGTTTTTTTTAATTAGGCATGGCCCAGGAGCTCATAAAACACACGTCTGATCACCTTGGCTGTTGGCTCCGCCCCCAGAAGAGCCAAGAATTTTAAGTCAGATCTGGCCCCCAGTGAGTCCAAAAAGAAAATAAATGTAATGAAAGATGTTGATCTCACAGGCAATTCTTTAAAAGGGTATTTTCCATGTTTTACGTGCAGAGCCTGCAGATATAGTTCCAAACTTAAACAATTTGTAATCCCCAATACAGGTAAATATTTTATAATCAAAGATACAATCAGGTGTACACAGAAAGGAGTACTATATATACTAAAATGTAGTCGCAATTTGATATATATAGGAGAAACGACCAGAAGTCTCCGAGATCGAATCTGTGAACATCTTTGGTGTATAGAAAAGGGGAACAAGGACACACACCTTTACAATCATTTCAGAGAAGTCCACGGAAATAATTTAAAAGACCTACAATATTGGGGTATATGTACGGTCAGATAAAGATTAGAGAGGGGGAAACTATGAGATAAAATTGTTTAGAAAAGAGGCAGAGCTTATATATTATATGGAAACACTGTTCCCGAATGGACTGAACTCATAATTGGACATTTCTCCCTTTCTTCCAGTTTAAGACATTCTTGAGGAGCAGTGTGTAGACCCATTAGATATGTGAGAAAGACATAGTTTCAGACCCCCAACCATTATGCAATTCATTACCAACTAATAGGAATATCAGTATGTCACGAACATACAAATCCCCTAAAAACAATCCCGTAAATATGAAGAAGTTTTTTGACACAATCATCATAATAATTTTGAACAGGATGAATATATTTGTAATCGTAGCTTATTTCAAGTTTAAAGAGCTATGATCTACACCCATTATTTTCCTGACTCTTAATGACAGGGGATATAATGCATCAACACCCCTTTTCTTATAATCTATAATGATATTTCAACTGTCTAATTCCTAAATATATATATTTTTTATATTAAACAGATACCCCCAAATATCTTCATTATATGTATTAGTCCTGTTTATTATATCTCACCATTATGATAAGCACTAAAGATGCAGTTCAATGACTAAGGTATGTACATAAATATCTGCATTTCAGGAAGGAAGTTTGGTATGTTTCTCAAATAAAAAAACTTTCTAGAATATATTGCGCATATAGTAGGTAGCATATACCACCTTTTAATATACCACCTTTTAAAGAACAGTATATATACATATGCTTCATATATGTATATATATCTTATATACTTATTACTCATGTTTTATATGTATATTATATGCATTATATATTTCTATTCTCAGAATTTATTTTATACATATGCTGGAATATTGACTAAAATAAATATGATTAAAAAGGATTACAGCTTTAAGTTGTGAAACCAACCTGACAACAATGAAATACTATCTTAAAAGACTATCCCAAAATACTACCTTAAAAAATCGTAACCAATAGAATCGCAATGGAATTTGACCAATAAGAAACAGCACACAGGTATGTAAAGGTGAGCTATCACAGCTGACAAATAATCTTGAAAAAGCCCCATTAAAGGGTGAAACGTGTTGAAGTACTGTCAGCATTTACCTGTGACCCATTCTGGCAACATTCACATCATCTTCAAGGAGAGTTTGGCCAAACTCGTGACAAGTTTTCTGCAAAACGTTATACACCTGAAGTGCATCTGGAATACAGCGAGAAGTAATCTCAATCAGGTATCCGTTTGAAGCCTGCAGAGTTCAACAACCTGAGAACCAGACGCCATAAGAAGCTTTCTGAAAATCCCCAAAGTGGGACCAATAAAGCGAAACAGCCTTTGGGGTTCATATTCAAGGACAAGAATCTCTGCGAGGAACATTGAGCTTAAGGTACCCCCTATGATTTATAAATTTACGAAAGGGTGAGTACCGTTCATCTATATTATTGTGGATTATCACAAAGAAACAAAGTTACTGAAAAATTTTACTCCAAAGAACTGTGAGTTGATTCATGGACACTACAGCAATTAGCAACACACAGATACTTACTGTTAACATCCGCATAAATTAATGCATTTATATATTTGCTACAATAAACCCAAATATCCTATACGGTAACTCATAGAGACATTTCAAGACTGAAAAATACTTTCAGCTCTATTTTTGTATATATTTTTTCACTAAAGTCGACACTTTTTTATATATATATTATTTTCCTTTTAAAAGGTGGTATATGTACTTTTATTGGGAGATGTCCCATCCAATCTTTTAAATATATAATATATTTTTATGCAGGTAGTACATTGTACTTTTATGCTTAGTTTACGTTGGTAACAGTAAGATATTCCTAAGAAGTGATAGATCCGAATCCAAATATTATCTGGAATCCTATGTTCTATGCATGTAGTACACTGTACGCTCAGTTTATATTGGTATTAGTGAGTTATTCCTAAACAGTGACAGATCCAAATTCCGGTATTATCTGGAACCATATGTTTTCATCAGTCTTTATTAATTGTGTATTCAATTCTGTTTATTAAAACATTGTATATTTTAAACCTCATAGGAGTTTGAGATTTATCAATACGCTATTCACACACTATACTCTATGTGTATACACTGTACAGCGTAGAGTTAAGACATCCTCATGGTGGATCACAACCCTGCGTGTTAATATATATATATATATTTTTTTATTTTTTTTTAATGAAATTTTTATTGAGGACATATAATGGTAGGATTACTATACATAGAAAAAAAAAACATGAAGAGTACATCAAATATATGCATCCTGATTGTGAAGTAAACTAATATAAAACAAATCCTCCTGTTTCCCTTTTTGATAGATCAAAAGGTGGCTCCCTAATAACTAGGAAGTAAAAACCGGAGCCGAACACAGCCATATAAACTTAATAACACATTGGCAACAGGCCTACTGCGCAGTTAACTTTTTATGTAAATGGGGACTTAGACAGGCGAGACTGATAAGAAGTAGAAGATTCTAACATATATAGGTGCTGATTCAAAATAATGTGTTAGTGATTATTGGAGCGAGGTTCTCCTCTCACCTAGAGCTATCCTTACATGTTGCTGCATATTGATCCCACTAGTATACTCCTGAGGCTGTCCATTAATCAATTAAAATGTAGTTTCAACTGACAGCCAGCTCCATGACATTGTGTAACCCTTCGATAGCTTAGACACACTGTGTGCGTGTAGAGGGTAGACTTCCCAAGTTTCAATATCAGTAAAGTTAAAGGCCCTCTGAATTCAATGTTTGTAATAAAGGTTCTACAGCTTATATAATCGCCAGACTCATCCGCGACCTCGGCCGCTAGTCGCAGAACGAGTCTCAGCTCTATGGCGGTATTTGTAGAACTTTTCTGTATGCATGTGTAGAATATATTGTGATAAGTTAAGACTCTTAACTTGAGTGGTTTTGTTAACCTATATCTATTAGCCTCACGGGTATTGGGAGCATAAAAGGCTATGATTGGTATTGAGCTAAACCTAAACTGGACGTTATCGGAGCTTACGCGCCATTCATGGAGGAAGCATTATTTCACATTTCTAAAGTATACATTCAATGCTGCTAAAAACATTATTGCACACGTTTAAAGTACACTTTCAACACTACAAAACTTATGTGGGTGGGTGAGGGATACTAAAGCTAGCAAAGATCGGCAAACATTAGACCAACAATAACAGCACCAATCATTACTTCATGTTGTAAACTGAGCATTATATAAAACCTGAGAGCGGAGATAGCGCTGAGTCTCTTATAATGTCTGAAGTCAAAATTTGTAGTTTATTAATTCCATTCTATCCGCCCGGGAAAGGCTCCAGTTCAAATAAGCTCTCCCATAAACAGTTCTCCACTGAATCACCCTGGAGCAGCGATCCAGCATCCGCATGTGGAAGGAGCTTGTCAGGGGTCTCTACCATGTATAGTGTTTGAGTCCCGGTTAAGCCATCACTTATAGTCAGGGGCTGCGATATATCAGGCAGGCTAGCTTGTTGTTTGAGATCCAAGTTGTGAGTCGGTAGAACATCATCCGCGCTGAGGTTCATCATCTCTGTTTCCCTCAGTCTCCAGAAGTCCCTTTCACATTTCCAGGGCTGAGCAGTATGTGGGTCCCATCTCGCCGGCCATTGTGGTCGTTGGAGTAACTTTGAAGTTGATGCCGTGCGTAGCTGTGCCGACCTCTTCTTCGCATTAGTTGTTACCCTGGCTTCTGAGGGAGTCATGTCTATATATTGATTTAGTTCAACTCTGGGCGCCATTTTAGCATTTGTGACACTGGTGTTTCTCCTTATCTTTGTGAGAGGGTGCAGCTGATATAAGGCTTTATTCGACAGCCAAGCACGCTCTTCTCTATTACCAAGCTTGTAGGCTGTTTCTTGCACCGCTCCTGTTATGTATTGGTCCACATTCCCTTCTGATGGTGATTGCGCCTCTGTCTTGTCAGTTATTCGGGGTATCAATAAAGTGGCACTGCTTCTCGGTTGCTCAATTTTCTCTGCCAGAGCCTGTATGTCCCTTTCTGTGGGTTCTTTGTCTATCAAGGCTTGAAACATATCCTCTATTTTTTTGAATGAGTCGTCCATTTTTCCAATGATGATGTCGAACCACATGGCCGCCGTTAGCCGTTGTTAGCTGCTGTGGAACTACGTAAATGCAATAGAGTTCAATGAGGTATAGTTCAGTAGCTGATGCCCACTCAGTATCACTTAGCTGGTTTGTCTCCTGACTGTGTCCAGCCCCGGTCAAGTAACCCCAGTTTCCCAGGGGGGTAGCGCTGCCTGTTAAAGTGCCGCCGCACCAGGCCTCAAACGTCCAATTCTGGCTCCCGGGTCATGAACACAGCCAAATTGTGGATGAGTGCCAGTAATATATATTAACGATTACAAAGCCAGTTGTAATTTGTTGTGTGTGCTGTAAAGGAATAATGATAACCAGCGGATTATCACTCTATCACCTGGAGCTCACGAAAAATGCGGCCGGTCAGAACCGCAGTTTGGACACGCCCCCAATATATATATTTTATATATTTTATATATATAATATATTTATATATTTTTCACCTTATATATATTTTCACTTTATATATTTTTCACATTTCACCTTATTCTTGTCTATTATTATTAAATATTTGAAACTCTGCTGAAGCCCTTTTGCTTTAAGCGCCCTCCACATTTAATTTTCTGACATTTTGTATTTATCCTGGCAACTTGGTGGACAGTTGCTAAGGAGTGACACTGAGTGACGTAGCGCAACACTTAATTTAATATGTGTTTGTACATATATCAACACATAAATATATATGTATATAATCATATACATATATATTTAAATTTGCGCTACTTACCCCCTTCACTGCACAATGCTTCCTAGCAATGCTTCATTAGCGTGTGCTGTTATTACTCAGTGGAGTGCTAATATTGCTTGCGCGCAAGCTATATTTAGTGCTTTACTTGTAATCTAGCCCTATGCATTTTATATTCTAAATGTATTTATGATTTTAAATATTCGATTGGGTTGATTTCTGTCCGTTGCCTCAGAGCAGGCGGACAAGTTATGGAGCAGCGGTCGTTAGACTTCTGTTTCCGGCGATCCTGAAGGCTCGTCGGAAACAAGGGGGCTCAATCTCCATTCAAAACTTGATAATTCGGCTCCATGATCTTATAAATTATAGTATGTTCTTTACCCCAGCACTTAAGCTTTATTAGCACCATAACAATTTTACATTATTTTATTAATATATTTTTAAAAAATATACCAAAATTTGCAGAGCATAATCTAATGCAGGTAATGTGCAGTCATGTTTCTTTATGTTAAACATTTTATATATGCATTTTAATATTTGATTATCAACCAGGAATAATTTGTTTAAACTCTTACTAGGCATACACAAATACATAGGGCTCCATTTAAGAAATGCTGGGTGGACAAGGGCAGACAACTCCAAGTCTGACTGCCCAACATTACAGGTAGCGGGCAGCAATACACTAATCGCAATTATCATTATCACCACCCCCCATGCTCGCACATGGCCAATCGAGAGCAAATAGGGGTTGTGCATCACCTTAGTCGGGCAAGTAAATAATTATACATCAAAATCAATAATAAACGTATATTTTACATTTAATATGTTTATATATGAGTGTTATACTTTATTTTTTTATGTTTTACATGTGTTTTGTTATACTTTTCTTGTAGCCCTAACACTTTTTTCAGGTCTCAAGTCTTTTTTTGTTTACGCTAGAGTGCAACACATAACTTTGAACTTGTAATATGAGTGATGTTTAACGTAGTCTTGACATTTATTAAAAGTATAGGTAACACTTAAGGCATGTTGGCTGTGCTAAACATTCTCTGGTTTTACCATGAACTTGTAAACCCAGACTGTGTACTAATCCTACTGCAGTCCAGTTATATTGATGGCACAGCTGCACTATCAATAGCACTCAACTTGTAATCTATGCGATAATTAGCATCAACAGTTTTTTTTCGAAGACTTATGACCAAATGAACTAAAGCTCTCTTTTCTGATCTAAGAGGTCTCCTGCGAGTTCCCTCAAACTATTTTAGAATCGCACATTTTAGCCTGAGAGCTGTTTATCTAGCTGGAGGGTTCTAGATTTGAAGGAGAGAGAAATAATTTGCACTATAATGCAAAAAAAAATCCTCCAGATTTTGTGACATTTCTTCCCATGGTGTCAAGTTTTTGATTATCAGGCCCTGAAATATCGATCAGTATTTACTCACTTCTTATGCTTGTTGTCTATAATATCAATTAAGGGGGAAATCAAGTGTTAATGCACAACAAGAATATTTTACTATTTGTTTACATACTTTTAAGAGAAGGTTTTAATGTACTGGTGCCCATATTTTCCATGTTATCTATAATAAAGTAACTTCACAGCAGAACAGGCACCTGATCTTCTGCCTCTAAAAATTGTAGAAACTGCCTTCATGGTTGATCAGCCTTCTATTAAATCCCTTTAGCAGATTAATTTGATATTATAACTAAATCCCTGATCCATGGACTGTAGAAGTAGAGTTACTGTTGAATGCAAGATCAAGGTAAAAATATGACTTCACACAAATTGTTTTATGCAAGTTAGTTACTTGGTTTGGCTAATCTCCTTAGATCAGTAGCCCTTCACAAACACCACAAATTGGGGCAAATAGGTCCATGGTGACACACTTTTAAAAAATGTTCTCTTTTAGAATTACATATATTCATAACTAGGCGATAAGCCTACCCAGAGGGCAGTCTATGTTTAAAAAAATACAAACCCCCAAGTTAAAGTTACAAAAAATAAAAAAAAGTTAAATTACAGAAAAAGATAAACAGTTATCCAAAATAAAAAAAATAAACCTAAACTAATACCCCTATAAAAATAAAAAATCCCCCCCAAAATAAAAACACCCCCTAATCTAATACTAAACTACCAATAGCCCTTAAGAGGGCCTTAAGCCTAAGTTAAACAGCTCTTTTACTTACAAAAATGACCAATTACCCCCTAATAGTAAAACCCCCACCAAACCCCCAAAATAAAAAACCTAAACTACCCATTGTCCCTAAAGGGACATTTGTATGGGCATTGCCCTTAAAAGGGCATTCAGCTCTTTTACTGCACTTATAAGGGCAATCAACTCTTTTCCAGCCCAAAAAAACCCTAATAAAAAAAAGCCACTCTAAAAAATAAAAAAAAAGCCTAAGACTAAGCCCCAAATAGGTACTCACCGTTCCTGAAGTCCGGCGGAGAAGGTCTTCTTCTAGGCGGCTCTATCATCTTCATCTGGAACAAAGGTGGTGCGGAGTGGAGGTGCAGAGCTGTCTTCCCCAATGCATGGATCCTCAGCGGTGGTCCTCAACAGTGGTGGTCCCCTGCAGTGGCTCCTCTCCATCCGATGTCCGTCATACACTGAAGATTGAATGCAAGGTACCGCATTTAATTTGGAGAACTTTGCATTCCTATTTGCTGAAATTTTGAAATCAGCCAATAGGATTAGAGCTACTGAAATCCTATTGGCTGTTCAAATCAGCCAATAAGATTTCAGTCGCTCTCATCCTATTGGCTGATTTTAAAATTTCGGCCAATAGGAATGCAAGTTATCCCAATAAATATGGGGTACCTTGCATTCAATCTTCAGTGTGCAATGGACGATCGCATGAAGAGGAGCCTCCATGCCACCAAGAGGACCGCCGCTGAGGATCCGTGCATCAATGAAGCCAGCTCTGCACGTCCACTCTGTGCCGCCTTTGCTCCGGATGAAGATAGAAGATAATGGAGCTGCCTGGAAGAAGACCTTCTCTGCCGGACTTCAGGAACGGTGAGTACCTATTTGGGGCTTAGTTTAAGGATTTTTTTTTAAATTTTTTTTTTCTATTATTAAGATTAGGGATTTAATGCTCTTGAAAAAGAGCTGATTGCTCTTTTAAGGGCAGTAAAAGAGCTGAATGCCCTTGGTGGGTGGGGGGTTTTACTGTTAGGGGGGACTTAGTATTTATTTATTTATTTATTTATTTATTTTATTATTTAATGTAAAAGAGCTGTTTAACTTAGGGCAATGCCCTAAAAAGGCCCTTTAAAGGCTATTAGTAGTTTAGTTTAGATTAGGGGGTGTTTTTTTATTTGGGGGGCTTTTTTATTTTCATAGGGATTAGGTTTAATTTTTTTATTTTTAATAATTTTGCTTATTTTTTCTGTAATGTTAAACATTTTTTATTTTTTGTAATGTTAGAATAATTGTTTTGTAATTTAATGTTAGAATTTGTTATTTTAAGTGTAATTTAGTAAGTAATTGGGGTTAATTTAGGGGGTGTTAGGTTAGGGGGCTTAGTAATTAAATTAGTTATTTGCGTTGTGGGGGGTTGGCAGTTTAGGAGTTCATAGGTTAATTAGGTTTATTGCGATGTGGGGGGTTGGCAGTTTAGGGGTTAATATGTTAATTAGGTTTTTTGCGATGTGGGGGTTTGTCAGTTTAGGGGTTAATAGTATAATTCGTTAGTTGGCGTTGTAGGATTTGGTGGCTTAGGGCTTAATATTGTAATTTATTTAGTTGGCATTGTGGGGTTTGGCGGTGTAAGGGTTAGGTAGTTTCTGTTGTGGGAGTTAGCGAATTTAAGGGTTAGTTTTTTTGTTAATACTTAGTATGGGCGGTTATGTTTATTTTTTTCTTAATACTTTGTGTGGGTGGTTAGTTTTTTAATACTTTGTGTGGGCGGTTAGTGTTTTTTTCTTAATACTACATGCGGGCGGTTCATGTTTTTTAGTTATTTCATGCGGGCAGTTGCATGTTTTTGTTGTTGTTAAGGCTTCATTTGCCTACACTGAATCCAGGCGAATCCACCGGGATGCAGCTTTGCTGCATCCAGGTGGATTCTTTTGGCTGCACGCGCAGCCAGCATTGTTTTGGCTGCCTCGCGCGCCCAACATTCCTTTGAGGATGCGTGCGCAACTGGCAACGGCGACGGCTATCGGTGCTGCATAATGAAAGCATCGCCAGGACTTCCGTTTTGCGTGGTGACGTCACGCGCAATAAACGTGATGACGACGCGCAACTTTATTTAACATTAACAATGTTAAATATAGGAGCAGGGGGCATGCTGCTTAGAAGCCTGTATCTCAGGCATCTAAGCAGCTACAGACCCCCAAGACCCACCGTTGGAAAGGTAATCGCCTAACCTTTCCAACGGTGTAAGTCTTGGGGATCTGAAATAAATTTTAAAAAAAAGTTTAAAAAAAATATTTTTAAAAATATTAAATAAAAAACCCTTTAAGAAAACCATAGCACCCAGGTGGGAAAGTGCTTAGCACTCAAAGGGTTAAGCAAATGGTCACATAGTCATAGTGTATGTAATAGGTTAAATATGCATCACATATCTTTGTGTTTTAATTTAAATTATATAAATAATTTTAAAGCAAGTTGGCATAAATACAGCCTTGAAGATGCATATGTTACTCATTGGGCAGCATTTATGAGCCAGCCTAAGTAGCTTTGGGGGTCCTTTCTGTGCAGACTCGCTCATGCAAGCCTGTAACTGAAAGTTAAGAAGCAGAGGTTGTATGAACACTGCTTCTTAACAAGTCCCCAACCTCAGACTAGGAATGTCAGACAGCCTGGACTTGTTCACCCAGGATGACTGACAAGCCATGCAATAGCTTGTGCATGAGCAGGGGGCAAAGTTGCACACACAATTGCATGTGCAATCCTAAATTCTAGCAGCGGATGCTGCTCCAGAGGACCTTGATGGAGTGCAGACAGGTTCGCTTGATGAGAACCTTGTCCTCACTAAACTTCTTAAATGGGGACCTTTGTATTAATTTGGTAGTTGGAGAATACACTAAAACATGTAAACCCATAAGAATTTTTAGTCTCTTGCACATTCCCAGCCCCTACTTTTGGGTGCTAATTGCATTTTGTTACATCTGTAGACACAGCTTTGAAACTAGGCATCCAATTCGCTGTGGCATACAGTTCATTGTGAGACCTTATAAACAATAATCTGTAGATCTTAACAGATCTAATTTTCCATTTGATCCTATGGTATGCTGGCACTGGTCATCACTATTAGACTCAAATCCATCGTAAGGCTATCTATATGTTAAACAAAATAGCATGGAATATATTTGGTGGGTTCTGATAAATAGGACCATGGGGCAGTAGTAGGCTTTCATAAACATCATTCTGTGCAGCTATTGTGTGTTGTTCTGTTATCACATATGACATACAAAAGTATAATTCAACTGCAGAATAAAACTGATTTCTGGGAATGTGCACACAAGGAAAAATTGCGAATTGAAGAAGAGACGATTGATAACTGCATGCAGAGCAGAGACTTTGGTGAGTCGATGAAATCTCCATACAATGCTGAACAATGTATAAAAAATATCAGAAATTTACATTATTTTTTATGCATGCTTTTCCTGTAATAGATAGTGTGTATCTCACACAATCCAATTCTGATCCTGCAACAATAATCACAGTTATAATTTATATCTGTCCCTAATTGATTACAGCAAATGGTATAATATAATAAAAAATACTCAAGGGGTGTCTCAAAGTGTGTGTCCCTGGCTTGCAAAGCGGTGTACAAAATCACAGTTTTAATTGCTTTTAAATTTAGAAATAACTGGTGATACATACTTCATTTCCCCATGTACTTCCTTTAGAATGTAAGCTCACGAGTCCAGCTGTCCTGTCGATCACTTTATGTGAATATTTACAGCTTACAGTGACTCAAGGGCAATTGTCTTCTGATTATCTTACTTTATAACTGTATACATATGATTTATGTATATGTCTTTTGTTTATTGTATCCTTTAACTGTATACTTAATGTTACAGTGCTGCGTAATATGTTAGAGTTTTTTAAATAAACAATATTATTAATAATAATATTAATAATAAAAGGAGGATAAGAAAACAGCTAAAAAATCTAATTGTTCTTATAAGCTGAGCTAACGATTATTTCCTTTAATTTATTACACATCCATTTTTTGTGTGAAACTCTATAAATAAATTGGAAGAGGTGTATGATTCAAAATATATAGGACAAATTAATTAGCGTTATTGTCCTGATTTCCAGATGCAGCAGTCTGAAAACTGATTCATTATTGCCTGCAATTAAATTCAAAGTTTTTTCCATGTTACCGTTTGATGCTGCACTTTATAACACCTGGATGTCCCAAACACATTCCTGAAAGGTTTTATATGAACAGCTGGTGAATGGCAGCAGTTTAATTAATGTCACCTTTTCATACTGACGGGTCTTTATTTAGCGTAGCAGGATTTGGAATAAAGACAAAGCAGCCCACATTTATATCATTAGATAAATATACAATCCAACTGTATCAAACAACATTTTGCTCGCCACAGTTACTGCTATGCATCCAGAAGCCTCCAGGGTTATATAACCTCTTCCTGACAACGTTTGCAATGTGCCAAACAAGTTTTGTGTTTATTTTAATTTGCTTTCTATTCTATAAATTTGCAAACATAATGCCTGCATGTGCATAGCGACTTAATTTATATGCTCATTTACTTGCAATTACAACTCACAAATATACAAACAATGCAATGAAAATCAATTTATTTTTAATTGCCACTATTTAATATTTTAGATTTAAATGGAAACATTTATAAGATGTGAGCAAAAATGCATGCCGTAAGGAGAGTTAACATCGCTAGAGTGCAGTTCTTATCATTTCTTTCTTGTACTCATATTAGTAGCTGGTTAATATGTTTTTGCCGGCTCTATAATGGGGATTATTCGCTATCTCTGCAAGAGGTTATATGTCTGATAAGGGATCCCATAACAGATTCCAAAAGTCGGATTTTGAATATCATTATACTAATTGTTAGATATAACATCTTTAAGTCCTGGATTGCTAAGAAGCCCCCTAGTTTAGGGATAATTCTTAAAGGGATCCAATCTCAAATTATTTACGAATCTTTTCATCTATCTCAAACCACAGAGAAAAAAATTAAGATATTCTTGACAGATTGGGCACCAATCATTAAAACTTATTCATTGCAAATCCAACAATTGATCTTGTCTCCATTTGTATCTTCCATTAGTTTCGCTGAGTTAGTTCTGCTTCAAGTATTCCCAGGTTCATGGATTAGGAACTTCAGAGATATACCATAAAGTCATGACCTATCTTCCTTTATGACCTATCTTCCTTTATGACCTATCTTCCCTAAGAGGGAGCCTTGCGGGCTCGGAGGTTGTTAGGGGGTTTTTTTTTTTTTTTTTTTTTCTATCCCTTTTTTTTTTTTTTTTTTTTTTTTTTCCTTCTCAGTTTTTTGTCCTTGTTTTGTGTTTTTGTTTTTGTTGTTTTCTGTCTTTTGATGTAAGGAAAATAGAAAAAAACCCAGCTCAAGTGTACAAATATTGCCCTCATTGATATGATTAATCAACTATGATAAAGTATATATATTCTGTATTCTGTTATGTTTTTTTGCTTTACAAAGTGCTTTATCTTGCCCTGCGAGGCATAAAAGGTTTGATTTATTTGATTGTACACTGTTCTGGATTCAAAATAAATATATAAAAAAAAAAAAAAAAAAAATATGTTTTTGTCTGGCAATACATTTATGAGCACTAATCATTGCACTAACACAAAATGGTTGATTTAGCACAATGACTCACAAAGGCATAAAAAAATAATCAACTACATAAACATTCCCCTAACCTCTGCCCTATCACACTATTAACTCCTAAACCTCCACAAATACCCCCTACGCTATCAACCTATAAATCACCGCAACCATCAATGTAAAAATACCCCCACTCTATTAACCCCTATACCCCATAACAAAAATAATAACTCCTACACTATAAACCCTTAAATTACCATAACCCCATTCGAAAATACCCCCTACACTATAAACCTCTAAACTGCCACAACCCTTAACACAAAAATACTCCTTATACTATTAACCCTTAAACTGCCACAACCCCAATGCAAAAATACCCCCTACACTATCAACCTCTAAACCAACATACTCCTTATACTATTAACCCCTTAAACTGCCGCAACCACAATGCAAAAATAACCACCAAACTATTAACTTTTAAACCGCCATAACCCCAATGCAAAAATATTCTCTACACTATTAACTAGACATGTACATTTGGCCTTGGATGAATACAGTCTTTATACCATTTGGGGCATTCTTCAGAATCTCAAAGATCCTAATGAAATGAGGAAAGAAACAGGCAACAAGTAGTGTTCAAACATTTAGCACCAAAAACAAAGGGGCAGGATACTGATGAAAGGGGGAAGAAGCTGATATTGGGCTAGATTACAAGTGGCATGCTAACATTAGCGTGCAATATTAAAATATTGCACACGCATTAACCTGTGCACATATTACAAGTAGAAAGTAAACATGCGGAAAGGGTTAATGCTAAAAAAGTTGCATTAAACACAACATAAATACATTTAAATAAAGTGTTAACACTCATATATACACTATCTAATAAAAAAACAATTATATCGCTAGGCGAACGTAGTCTGACTCAGAGCTTGAGCTGCATAGAAGGTGGAACTTTGTTTGACAAATGGAGGCCCTTGATCGGTGGGAGACTAGGGTAACTCAGCTCATACTGGTCTCCTTTAGGGATTTAGAAGACGAACTGCACAAATATCTTTTCCCACCACAAACTACCGAGGGAGTATTACCCACTAGCACCGACAAGCCGCTTTGGGATTATGGCTGTGAATACCCGCCTCCCCTACTGTCTCCGGTCGGCACAAAGTCACTTCATCCCTATCCTTTGATTGAGCTTGCCGACAATGCATCTGGAGGAGCCCCACGCCACCTGAAATATAAACAGGGGAATTCAGTGCTTACCGGTGCTAAGTGTGAGGTCGGTGCTAAGTGTGAGGTACCGGAGGCTTCCGATGCTAAGGAGCACTTGTTACCCCGGCCTACAGAGAGAGTGGAGGACTTTGCCAGTTTACTAGAGGAGGCTAATTACCTCTGCGGAGCTCGGGAAGTAGTGGCGGTTGAACCCGAGAAGAAGAGAAGGCTCTGTGTTGGTTTGATGGCCCCGGTAGCGTCGGATCCAGGGGGTGATATTTATGGCATGCACCCGATCCTGACTTGTGGAGATATAGACGTTCCGGGAGGTAAGCCCTATCCTGGTGGTCAACCCTGGCCCCTTCTATTATTCGGACAGACACTGGACCTTAATTTTTGGGACTGGCAACTTTATTCGGAGCCTCACCTTCCTCTAGCCTTAGCCCGCTCAAGCCTCTGCTTTTTGCTCCGGGAGGAACTGTCATCGGAGGGTCCTGCTGCCTTTTCCATATTGGCAGAATGTTCTGACCGGTGTAGAGCCTCTTCCCGTTCAGGAATAGGCTAAACATTTTCATCCCAGCTAGTGGAGGACTTTTGTCAGCCTCTTAGTACTCCCACACAACCATTTGGACAGTCTAGAGAAACATTCCACTGCTGCCCCATTATGCCCTACATTATATATGGGTCAATATATATGAGATCTGGGGTCTGACTCTTTTGGACTACATATAGTCATTACTTGCAGGTGTTGTCGTTTTTCCTTTTTTTTTCTTCCCCCTTTATTATTTTCAATTGCAGCACCATATACTTAATCCCCAATCAGAGGTGCACTCTCATTTTGGTACATATTTTTCTCTATACATGTTTAGTAAGTTATTCTAACCCCCATACTGTATTTTCTCATGACTGTTTATATTAATTGCTTAGTATGATGGTAACCAATGTTTAGATCTCTACCATTTAAGATGTGTATTTATATATGCTTATATTTGTGACATTAGGGCTAGTGGGCTATATGCGTCCAATTTAAATGGTTTAGAAACATTAACCACCCTATGTTTGGTTTAGTGCCTCCATGTAATAGTAATGCTTTTTATTTAAAAACATAGAGCCAACAGGTTCAGCTATGAATAAATCTTCCATGCCAGCCCTAGAGTTTGAAACACAGTGCAATAGTACTCCTGTAGAGGTTCGGGTGAGATGGAAAATAGTCCACAAACCCCTTATATCTAAGTAAGCCATGACACAACAACTTACAATCAATAGTCTATGTTAGTGAGCCCACCTTCTTCAAGACCCCCCCAAGTAGAAATGGAATGGGACCCATTTCAATATTGATTGGATATTTGATTATCTGCATATATACTCTATTTTTTACCTTATACACGTCTATCACCTACCCTAGCCTCCCCTGGCAATGTTTGGAGTTAGATGGCAGAGGTACTAGGCCTCTACAACGCATTAACAGCACATTCTATAACTGTCTTTGGCTCCCTCGCTCAGTTTATAGCCAACCCAAGCAGCTCTACAGCTCTTCTAGACTTGGATATCTGTTTTTGAGAAAGGCAGTAAATTTATTCTAGACCGCCACCGAAACTTTGCCTAGTTGGTAATTTACCATAATAGATTTAGCCTAAAATTCTGATTTTGTGACATAGGGATCTCCTCTCTGTATGATTAACTCATAATCCATATTGTTGAACTCATAACCCAGTTTGTTGACAAGATATCATATTATTCAATCCTTAGGCCCAAGAGTGGCTCATTTGTTATTTTATCTCCTCCTTATGGTCCCCCATTATACCTACAATGCAGTTCAGGAGGTCCAAGAGAGGCCTTGTTGGTTCCTTGGGGGAAATAATTTAATTCCATATTATATGTTATTATACTTTAGGAGGTTGTTTTTTGTTTTTTTATCAGAAAACTGAGGTTCAATGCTCCAGTTGTATTTATATATTCAAGCAATTTGTGTGTGAATGGAAGATGTTATATGGTAAATATCTAACTGTCAATTTTGTGTTTGGCTCGACATCTCGAGTAATAACTTGCTTGTATTACTTATCTTAAAACCTCAATAAAAATTTATTAAAAAAAAAACAAAAAAAAAAAACAATTATATATAAAAAAGTTATAAGGGTTAAAAAGTATATGGCAAAAAGTAATATGTATATATACTTTGGAGCCTTTCCACTCAAATACCTGAAATCAAGAAAAATCATTTTAATTCAATTTTAACATTTAATAATGTTTTTTCTTAACTGTGTATGTACTGTAAATATTTCCAATGTTCTTCACATACAGGAAAATGTTCTATGTATTTTTAAATAGATATTCCTATGTATATCTGTATATATTTATACCTATATATATTAATATATACAGTATCCCACAAAATTGAGTACACCCCTCACATTTTTGTAAATATTTTATTATATCTTTTCATGTGACAACACTGAAGAAATGAAACTTTGCTACAATGTAAACTAGTGAGTGTACAGCCTGTATAACAGTGTAAATTTGCTGTCCCCTCAAAATAACTCAACACACAGCCATTAATGTCTAAACCATTGGCAACAAAAGTGACTACACCCCTAAATGGAAATGTCCAAAATGGGCCCAAAGTGGGACCAAAGTGTCAATATTTTGTGTAGCCAACATTATTTTCCAGCACTGACTTAACCC